>NC_054595.1:0-300000 GCF_004785595.1 Juglans microcarpa x Juglans regia
TACCCCCATGAATGCCACCACAATCAAGCAATATTGGGAAATGATCAGAACATACACGTGGCAACCTTTTTTGACATAGATCCGGAAAGTGCGTCTCCCAAGACGAAGAAACTAGAAATCTATCCAACCTTGACCACCCTCAACTGTTGGACCAAGTATAGGCCCCCTAACAATGAAAGATCCACAAGATTCAAATGAAATATCAGCTCCGAGAAGTCTTCCATAGCTCCTGTCGACGTAGATGCGCCCGCCCTCTCACTAGTAGGGAACCGAACAATATTAAAATCTCCACATAGAACCCAAGGTAAATCCCATAAGGAATACAGAGAAGTCAATTCCTCCCATAAAAAACTTTTATCTCTATCCACATTGGGCCCATACACACCCACAAAAGCCCACCTTCACCCATCCCACAAAATCTTAAAAGTTACAGGCACTGAAAGATACCCGATACAATCCTCTACCAACTCCACCGCTCTCTTATCCCACATCACAAACACACCTCCCGAAGCCCCCAACGAAGCTAAATAACACCACCCCACAAAGGAGCAACCCCACAAACTACGAATTATATTTCTATCAATACAACTCAACTTAGCCTCTTGAAGGCAAACAATGTCAATTTTCCAGCTGCGGAGAAGGGATCTAATGTGAAGATGTTTATTCATGACATTAATCCCCCTTACATTCCAAGAAATGATTTTAGGCTTCATAAGAAGACCATGCCCCCTTCCCCTTCAACCTCTCCCTCCCCACACTTCCCTCCTTGTTATCGTAATTAATAGAACTTTTTAAACATTTCAACTCCCTGTCTCGTTTCACTGCTGATTTCGGAGCTATAGATCTCTCTGCCTCTATCGCAATAAGAAGGGCCTTAAACTGGTCTTCAAACCTAGCACATGATATCCCCCACACACTCTTGAACATCCTCCACTTTTTTTAACACCCAATCCGATGTTAATCTAAAAGCTAACTTAGGAGAGAGAGTACATAACGAAATGGGACTACCCATTTCTTTCTTGTCTCCCTCTATCTTGCTGACCACCATCTCTAAGGAACAACCCGGCAGCTCAGCACCCTTCAAACCCTCTGTTGATGTTCCTGATCCTCCCTCAACCCCCCCCCCCCCCGGCGCCCAGCCAATTCCAGCTACCGCAACCCCTCCTCTGGAGATATCAGTTCACTTAAGCCAAAGGAGTAATTTCCCTTGTTCAAGTTGAGATGACCCACTTCTGGATCCTCTTCCAGCTCCCCTTCTTCTATTTCTTCCCAAGGAGACACCTCATTTTCAACCTGATTAGTAGCCTACCGAGCCTCCTTTTCAGTCTCCCGAGCCTCCATTTCCCCCTCTACCACCACTGGCATCAGAGCCCTTGCCAGAGTCTCACTAGAGGAGTCGCTAGTGGCCGGCGAAAAAGTCTGTGCAGCATCGGCGACCATCAGAGCAAGTGGCGGTGCTGTCGTGCTGGGAGAAGGTATGCCCGATACGGGCCTTTTCCTTCCACCCCCGTTACGGGCCTTCCTTCCCTTAATCACCAGTTGGGCCCCCATTAAGCTAGCCCACCGTAGAAAACCCTCCCTTCTTCTGCATACAAGACCCAAGCCATTCAAGGCACAAGCCCGAATCAAAGCCCCTTTCCTCCAGACCCACATCCTCTGCTTTATGTTTCTCTTCCTCCCGTATAATGTAATCAACTCAATCCTAAAGAAAAAGCAATTGCTCCTTCGCGTCTAATAGCATACTAAGGACACTCCCCTCTGCCAAGATGACAACACACCTGTCACCGCCACCCTCCCCCTACACAATACCTAGCTCTATGGTACGATGTCCTCTGCCATGCCCCTGACCATTACCCAAACTTGCACAGGTTCCTTTCGAGGTTACTCTGGCACCACTACCTCAACCCCTTTCACTGGGTTGCACCGCCTTCGTGGTTGCCTCCAGAGCCTCCCTATAGGGGCGATGCTGTGGCTGAGACATCGCCACCATGGGTACTCTAACCCTATTGCGATTAAGATCTCTCCCTTCATTAACGAAATCCCACAACACCTCCCTCATCCTCCTCCACTCCTTCCCCTCCATTTCCTCTGGTACACAAATGAAACTGTGTCTACTACCCCCACCATATTCGACTATTGCCATGTATCACCCGCGAATGTTAAAGCACCTATGTGCTATGAAGTTGTTGTTCCCTTCCCTTACCATGGTGTAGAAGTCTTTCGTTGCACCATTCAAAGAATCCTCCAATGCTTTGACAAGCCACCGCAACGTGGATGACCCCATCAACATCTTATTCCTCACCTTCCAACTGCTCTCGGTGATGAGCAAAGAACTTCCTTCCCCTGAGATGGAAAAAGACTTCGATTTTATACGTAAATGTTTAGTAAACCCCATTCTAATCCCCCCCTGTTATTACAAACTTGCTACAATCTCGCCTTGACCACCCAAACTCAACGGAAAAAATGATCCATTGGCAGAAGAAAATGTACGAAGAGAAAATGTACAGAAAGAAAATGAGATAAAATTGTATATTGTTTTGTTATTGCATTATATCTGAAAATCCTAAGGCATAAGGTTATGTTCGGCCCCGCCACAGGTTATAATTGTGGCCTTTGTTCTAGCCTTGACATGGGTATATAATGTGGCCTCTGTTCTAAGTGGACTCACTTTGGAGACAAAGTGGTTTCTGATCTATTTGATTAACCGCAGATATACACAACCCTGCTACAGGGGTAAACATGGCCTCTATTTCTGTTTCTGATGTTGTTTCAGTACGTTTGTCCTAAGATCTTTGGTTTATATTATTATTATAATGAAATGCTTATCATATGCCACTATTATGTTTTAGACTGTTTTATTCTACATTATGTAACTGGCTCAAGTACACACTCGTATAGGTTCGGTGCTTACTGAGTTGGTGGACTCACCCGTTCATCTCCACTATTTTTTCCGGACTTTGATGGTTATGATAGTTGGAATAGATGAAACATGACAGGATTAGAAGAAAAATGTGAAATAAGTGCCAAGTGGGTAAGTGGATTTGTGAGATTTTAAAAAATATGTACTAGTGTCGAGTTTACTTTCTTTCGAATTATTTTTTAGGTATTTAATTTTAGAGGATTTTTTTTTATATAAGTAAAAATATTGTATATATCAAAAGGAGAAACCAGATACACTGAATGTATACAAGAAAAAACCTTGCCCAAAATGACCCAAAAAGCCCCTAATGACCCAAAAAGCCTAGAAAACACCAGACCCGACCCCAAACCCTTGTTTCCCGTAGAACTAAAACTCTACCCGAGTATTATATCTAACTTTTATCTTTTGTGGATTTCAGGTTAAAATGTTTCACCCCAAAAGTTCTGGTGTGACAATAGATGTAAAGACATTCAGAATTTGAGGACGTATTCTCTACAACCCAGAGAGAATGATGCTGACCAAGTTTAGATAAGAATTGAGTTCTATATGGGGTCTTGGTACAAGTGAAAGCCTTCAAGTGAATATAAAATCTTCTTATAAGGAAGTTTCAACTTAATAGGAGTTGTTTCACTTCAAACCCAATTAGGAGTCTACCCATACGTACAAGAGTTCAAGAAAAGTGGCCTTTTATTTCTTTTGTTTTATCGGAGTCTAAGCTTTTAGAATATCACCTAATTTGTGTATATTTCGAATCATACTTTTTTTTGGATAGGTAAAAAGAAATTTATTAAACCAAGTAATTAGGCATAACCCAAATACACAGGGAGTATACAAGGGAGAACACCTAATTACAAGCTAGGAACAAGAAAAAGAATCAATGAAATCATGAAAACAAGCCCCATCAAGTACAATAGCAAATGCCCAAAGTAATAATGTATAGAAGAAAAAATCTCGAATCTCTCCCAACAAGCGTTCTCTATCTTCAAAACTACGATCGTTACTCTCGAGCCAAATACACCACATAAGATAGGGGAACCATCTTCCAAACAGCAGCAATTTGATGATTACCCTAGATACCTCTCCAACAAGCCAGAAGATCCACCACCCTTCAGAAATAGATATCCTATTAAAGATCTCATCCCCATAGAACCTATGCTACTTCACAATGGAAAATTAGGTGATCCACGGATACTCCATTCCTTTTACACATAAAGCACCAATCCATAATGATAAAGCCACACTTTCTCAAATTATCCACTATCAGGATTTTTCCAAAAAATGCCAGCCCACCAAAAGAAGCAACCTTAAGAGGCACCTTGCTCCTTCAAATACACTTCCAAGGAAAAGCATTAGGGATTGGCATGACATAGCCTTATGCAAGGATCTGACCGAAAATCTCTGGTTTTGGGGATGAATCCAAAGCAAGCTATCCCACCCGCCACTATCTATGTCCGAGGCATACAACATTCTGAAACAATTTGAGATATCACCCACCTCCCAATCTTGAACAGCTCTAAAACCACTATTCCAGTAAATAACTCTTAATCTAATAAAAGAAAAATAATTAATAAAGGAACTTGTAAAAAAAAAAAAAAAAAACGTGATCCTTTTCGTAATTTTGAAATTTAAGGATCACGCTTTTATTATAAGTTGCTTTGTCAATTATTTTTCTTAATTAGGTTAAAAGTTATTTACTGGAATAGTGGTTTTACAGTATGATTACGACTAATTTTGGAGTTTTATTTTACTTTTTAGACTTGAATTGAAAGCCTATAAAAAGGTAAGTCTAGAGTCATTTTAAGGGTGTGTCGGTTATTATTGTTTAGATTTGATTATACAAAAAACTTTTGAGTTTTTCCTATCACACGTTATCTTAGAGTGAGATCTTTAGGATTTATGGAAGAGTTGTTTCATTTTTATGAAGCAGATCAGTGTTTTGTCTATTCCGCTGCATTTGCAGTGTCAGATATGATTTGCACACCACATCAGTTCTCATCTCAAGTTTGATAAGAATCTTCCAAATCTTAAAGGGCATAGAGGAGGCAATTGGAGGACTCACGTTGCTACTAAAATAGAACCAAAAGTGGTGTCATATATTATCCCTCACAATTACTTGTGGAGTATGTTTTGTGAGTGTGTGTGTGTGTGTGTGAACTGTCACATGGTTGTATTGCCACCGGTGGCAGCAGGACTCTGTTGTAGCACAAAACCACCACTATCACCACCAATAACACCACAACCACCATCACCATAACCCTATCGTCACCATAAACTCTGCCACTATTTCGACACCATTCTTTAAGAGAAGATTTGAAGCAAACTTTTGTCAAAAAAACAAACTATGCATTGGTGAATGCTGAACAAAATGCTTTTGATCATTCAAAAATGCCTTCACCAGTCCTCAAAAAATGCATCTTGGCGACCAAGAAGACTAACATAAATGTGAATTCAACAGAAAATTGGATTATAAGTAAAGATTTCAATGTTTGCAACTTAAATAGTTTAGACACTGCTTTTTATCAAACCGCTATTCTTCCTACTACCCCAATGTTACTTTTCATTCTTGGTCCCACAATCACCAATATATCTCCTGCATATCTGTGCTAATCTGGATGAAAATGGTTGACATTTGTAATAAACTGGCTTGGTTTTCTAGACTTAAACAAGGGAAGAGAAAAGCATATACATATTGGAGAACAGAAATTGATGTGAACCATTAAAAATATAGATATTTTTTATTCAGTAAAACTGAAGACCAAATTATACTCACAGACAAAAACTTACACTTCTCGGATGGAACTAAAATAGATTGAGCCCTTGGGCAAAACCAGGGACAGGAAAGACGTTAGCGCATAAACCTGTCAAGGGCAAGAAAAATAACACCATAAGTGAAATGTGGCAAAGAACATAATGCAATACAAATCAGCAATCGTGAAGCATTGCTATCTGAAAATATTAAGGTCAATGGATGGGACAATATAATAGGAAAAAAGAAAAGAGAATAGGCCAAAAGCATAATATAACATAAATGAGATACAATATATAGTGATAAATGAGAAGACAAATCATTATTCCCTTCTAAATAACCAACATGGCCTGGAATGAGCAGACATGCTGAACCAAAGTAAATGAATCCTTTTTTTATCGTGACTCTTGAAATTCAAGTATCTTAACCCTAAGTGTCTCTCCTCTGCTAATTAGTGACAGACCTTAACAGAGAATGCAGTCCAACACAGGCAGCCACTTGAAGGCCGCAGGATAAAATTATACTAAGGATGCACCGTACAAATTTGCTTACCTCTTTTGACAACAACTTTTCTACAATTCAAGTCAACTAATGAAATAGATAGAGGTCATAATCATCAAAGCATAACATAAGGCATAATGATAAGGTGGATGGCCACGGGACCAAATTATCTGGTGAATGAACAAGAATTCAAGCCAGGTCTTTTAGGACCAGAAAACGCTGCTCTAGCAAATAATAAACCCACCGAAGCATATATTTATATATACAGTTATTTCCTTTTTTGGTGGTACAAAATTTATTCAGTTGGCCCATTAAAACTCTATTACTACCATTATCAGATTTTGGGAAGAGGTACTAGATTCCTCCTCACACAAAACACTTTTTATTCTAAAGCAGTGCATCAAACGGAGACATCAAGCTCAAAATGGAAGGTTTATCTCATAGTGGAGGTACGAATTTCTTTCTCAATACTCAATTTGACTTGCTATGAAGAATGAGCGGATCTAACAATAAATTCATTATGCTAATTAAAAACCCGAGGGTGTCAAAGCACTCACCAGAACCATGAAGATGATGCGGACGATGAATCGCTGATAAGTGGGTTCGGTATAGTTCAAAAGGTGCCTGTAGATATGCATAATAGCAAGAGCAATGGCTCCAACCGTGCAAATAAAAGCAACAATGCTGAAATAGATTGGAACCACTTCCCCCATTGTGGACGTATCTTCCAACAAAAGTCAGTTCCTGAGCCCATTAGCAACAACAATACCCAGAAAAGGTCAAGGAGTGGCTTTCCCAAATTATATATAGAGACACGGCTAGAAAAGAAATTTCCTGATACAAACCTCATCTTGGTGTCTATGGGCGACGAGATGCTATGCTCTTCGTAGGTGTCAGAATAATCGTACTTGAATAACTGACTCAAAGTGAGGGAGTGGTTTCGCCGAAATTGTAAAAGTACCAATCCCTTAACTCCGGATATATTGCCTGCCGCCGCTGACAAAGAAAAAAATAGTTACAGAGTCTTCGAGTAAGTTTGATTATTCGGATAATAAACATATAATAAAATGATTGGCGCATAATTACTTTAATTGTAATACAACGAACTTTACCGGATTGGAGATCGGAATTCAAATAGGAACGAGGGAGAAAGAGACCAGAAAACGAAGATGGCGGATCTCAACGGCGTGCGAAAATGCACTTTGAGAACGGAAAAGAAGCGCATAAGGGCTTCAGTAGCAGCCAATAATGGCGGCGATCATGATGTCGGTACTCAGAACGTAACACGGTGCGAAAATGCTAAAAACCATGTTCTTTTAATTCCACTGTTTACAAATGATAAGATTCAAATTTTTAAATTAATTTTTCAAATCAAATTATACCGTGTAAATATTATATTAAGTATGCTCTATCCACAAGAATCAAAAATTCTTCTCTCTTCTCTCCCAGGAAAAGAGGTGGAGCTAGAGTGTGTACTAGAGGCACGTGAGTGAGTGGGAGGTGGTTAAAATAGAAAAGGAAATAAAAGAAGGTGGTCCCTGTGGTACACGGGGAAGATTTGGGTGGTTACTGACATTGGTGGGCAGTAGGTTATGGCAGATTACGGTGGCCTTGGTGGAAATAGCTGATAGAAGAGAGAACTCGACGGCGTATGATGGAGGATTTAGAGGAAAAATGGAAGGGTTTTCGATTGCAGGATGAGAAGCAAGTTGTGATAGAGATAGAGGAGAAAGAGTCGAGTGAACTAAGTTTGAAGGAACAGATATCTCTAATGGGTAAAATTTGCTCTACAAGGATGATAAGTGGACAAGTGGTGGGTGCAACGATGGCAAAGATTTGGAGGATAAGCAAGGATGCCCAATTTATTGAGGTGAGTCTAAATACCTATGTCATTGTATTTCAAACTCTGGAGGATAAACAGAGAGTATGGTCAGGTAGACCCTGTTGTTTGAGAACCAATTGTTGGTTATGAAGGAGTTTGATTGGTATAATCCTTTACAGAACATTAGGTTTGATTCAGAAGTTTTTTGGGTTACATTACACAACTTATCATTATCGTGTATGACAAAATATAAAGAAAAACAAATAGGGGTACGGTGGATAAAGTGGAGGATGTGGATGTGAGGGATGATGGAAGTAGGTGAGGAATTTTTTTTAAGAGTTCAAATCATGGTAGATTTAACTCAGCCGTTGGTTAGAGGAAGAATGCTGAAAGTAAAAGGAAACAATCTATGGGTTCCTTTTAATTATAAAAAAATGCCAAAAATATGCTTTTCATGTGGGTCTATAATGCATGGGACTGGGGGATGTAGTAATGGAGGGGAGAGTATAGTAGGGAAAGAACAGCAATGTGGATCATGGTTGAGGGCTAAGCAGGTCCATAGAAACAAACCATTTTACAGTGGGAGAGGCAGATCAGATGTGGGTAGTTGGTGGAGGAAGGAAGGGGGAAACTCATATCATATAGGGGACAATGGAGTAGAAAAAGAGAGCGAGGAAAATAAGGGAAAAGTTATAAGTGAAGTTGAAAATAGTGAAAGTATGGTTAATAGTAAAAAAGACCATAATGGGGAAGAACTAGAAGGGAGAAAAAACAGTGAAGGGTTGGGTGAAATAAGGAGTGATGGTGAGTGGGGTTTGGCAGAAGGATTGGGGGAGAGAGTTTATTCCCCATTGCAGCAACAAGAACAGGACCTATCTAGTAGGGGGAGGGAGGTTTGCAGGAGTTTACAGTTATTTTCGAGGAGGGAAGTATGGTGGGGGAGAAGAAGCTTGTAAAAAAAGGGGTGTGGAGGAGGAAGGCTAAAGAAAAATTCAAAAAGAAGGAGCCAGTGATAAAGAAAAAACAAAAAGAAAAAAGGCAATGTAGAGATAGAAGAAAGAGGTCCTGAGAAATTGAGTAAGAGAGGAAAGGTGGAGAGTGGAGGTAATACAGATGAGAAATCTGGTTTGTTGCGGTGGCTGGAAGTCAACCTGGCCAAGTATTATGAAAATACTAAGTTGGAACTGCTAAGGATTAGGGAATCCTCGAACAGTTCAAGATCTCTATTCTTTGGCAGAGAAGAATAAACTCAACTTAATTTTTCTTATAGAAACTAAGTTTAAAAAAAAAAGCTGTTGGAACATTAAAAAAAAAGGTTGGATTGTGAGGGGTGTTTCGAGGTGGAGGCAGTGGGAACAAGGAGTGGACTGATGTTGTTATGGGATCAAAGGGTGAATGTGGAAATTGTCAACTTCTCCCAAAGACATATAAATGCATGGATAGTAGATGAGGGTGAAAGTAGATGGTTGCTTACATGTTTCTATGGACATCCAGAGACAATAAAGAGAAAGGAAACATGGTTGATGCTGAAATCTATAAAGCCAAAAGGTGGAGAATGATGGTGCATAGTAGGAGACTTCAATAAGAATTTTACAAATGATGAGAAGTGGGGAGCTAAGGCAAGACCAGAGGGTCAAATGGAGTTGTTTAGGGAGGTATTGACTGAGGGGAACTTATATGATCTAGGATGGAAGGGGGATAAGTTTACATGGAGTAATGCTCACAATGATGAAAACTTTACTAAGGAAATGTTGGATAGGGTAGTGGCTAATCCTAAGTGGTTAGAAATTTACCAAGATGCATGGGTTGAAGTAATGGTAGCTAGCACATCAAATCATAAACCCCTAGTAGTTCATTTAATTACTAGAAAAGCGGCTACTAATGAAAGGTGTCGGTGGAAACAAAAACTATTCAGGTATGAAGCCAATTGGGCTCTAGAAGAGGATTGTGAAGGAGTTGTCAAAGAAGTATGGAAGAAAGGAGAAGCTGAAGGAGTTATAAGGGTAACTGGCTTATTGTAGAGAAGTAAAGCAGCTTTTCAAAGGTGGAAGGTGAGGAAGAAGGGGGGAATGAAGGAATAGAAGAAAAAACAAAGTTGTTAAAAAGGTTACAAGCTAAGCTGAGGAATGCCACAGTAATGTAAAGGTGATTAAAGGGTTAAAGGCTGAGTTGAATCTGTTATTAGAAAAGGAAGATCTATGGTGGAAAAAAGGACAAAAAATAATTGATACAAGCATGGAGATATGAATACTAATATTTTCATGCTTGTGCCAATAAAAGAAAGAAAAGAAATTTCATTAAAGAAATAGAGGATGAAACAATAGAGTGGTTGTGGGCTTTAAGAATATTGAAGAAACTTTCAAAATGTACTTTGGTAATCTTTTTCAAACTACAAAGCCAAGTGATGAAGTGATAGAGAGCTGCCTTGTGGGGTTGAACTCAAGGGTCACAGAAGCTATGAATGAAAAGCTATCCAGAAATTTTACTAAAACCGAGGTGGAAGATGCAGTGAAGCATATGGCCCCACTAAAAGCCCCTGGTCCAGATGGATTTGGGCCATGTTTCTACCAAAGTCATTGGAGTTTAGTCTCCGATGAAGTTTGTAAAGCAGTAGTGGATATCCTTAATGGTAACCCTCTTGACCCTTATCTTAACTACACACACATAGCCTTGATTCCAAAGACAAAAAATCCAAAAAAAGTGAGTGATTTCATACCTATAAGTTTGTGTAATGTCATGTATAAAATAGTCTCCAAAGCTATCTCTAATAGGTTCAAATTGGTCTTAGCTGAAATCATATCCCCAAACCAAAGTGCCTTTCTCCCTGGTAGATTGATAAATGATAATACAATGGTGGCTTATGAGGTATTGCATTCCATGAAAACTAGAAAGAAAGGAAAAGTGGGGAGTGTGGCCATGAAGTTAGATTTGGCCTAAAGCCTATGATTTTGTAGAGTGGGACTTTTTGGAGGTTGTCATGACAAGGTTGGGGTTTTGTGAGAAGTGGGTGAGTCTTGTTATGAAATGTGTTAAATATGTATCTTTCTCTGTTTTAATAAATGGTCTTCCAGGGCACAAGTTTAAACCCTCAAGAGGGTTGAGACAAGGTGATCCCTTGTCACCCTATCTTTACCTTATTTGTACTGGAGGTTTGAGTTCTCTTCTTAATCATTATGAGAAAAGGAATATCACTAGAGGAGTGCAAGTAGTTTGAGGAGGTACTAGTATCAATCATCTGATTTTTGCAGATGATTGTATTCTTTTTGGTAGAGCAAAGTTAGAAGAGTGGAGAAGGTTACAAGAGGTGCTGCATTTATATGAAAAAGCTTCAAGCCAATTTCTCAACAACGACAAAATTGATGTTTTCTTCAGCAGTAACACTAAAACAGTTGATAAGAAGGCCATTATGGATGCTGGGAATTCTTTTGTATATGGAACCTATGAGAAGTACCTTGGTCTTCCTACTATGGTAGGAAGATCAAAGTTTAATACCTTTAAGAACCTCAAAGAAAGAATATGGCAGAAAATGAATAGCTGGGAGAACAATTTTATTTCGCAAGCTAGTAGAGAGGTATTGATCAAGGTTGTTCTGCAAGCCATTCCTACGTACACTGTGTGTTTTAAGAGACTTTGTAATGAGATCAATGGATTATTTGTAGAGTTTTGGTGGGGTAGACAGCGGGGGGTAAGGGGATTGTGTGGAGAAAATGGGAAAAGATGGGAATGCAGAAAGTTAAGGGTGGTATGTGATTTAGGGATTTGGAAAGCTTCAATACAGCCTTTCTTGCAAAACAAGGATGGAGGCTTCTTAAGTTTCCTAATTCCTTGGTAGTTACTACTTTGAAGGAGAAATATTATAGAAAATCCAACTTTTTGGAAGCTAAACTGGGTTCACAGCCATCCCTTATATGGAGAAGTATTACCTCAGCCAGGGATTTATTAAAAGAAGGAATTAGATTGAAGGTGGGGGATGGGAGAGATATCAAGATATGGGGGCATAAGTGGCTTCCAAGCCATTCTTCTTTTATGGTGCAATCACCAGTTTATGTGTTGCAGGAGGGTGCAAGAGTTGAAGCTCTAATTGATCAGCAGAAGAGAGAATGGAAGGAAGATGTGATTAGATCCATTTTCCGAATTGAAGAGGCTGAGAAAATACTGACCATTCCTTTGAGCATCGGTAGAGTAACAGATAAGTTGGTTTGGGTGCCTTCAAAAAAGGGTATCTTCTCGGTGAGAAGTGCATACTTTGTGCTTATGGAAAAAATGGAGAAGAGTAATGATGAGTGTTCTAGAGTAGTTGAAGGTGATGAAAGGTGGAGAATGATATGGAATTTAGAAGTTCCTGCTGTCACAAAAATGTTTCTATAGAAAGCTGGGAATGATCTATTACCTACAAAAGCAAATTTGTTTAAAAGAGGAGTGGTGAAGGATAAAACTTGTCCTATGTGTGAAACTGAAGATGAAACTCTTATACATGTTTTATAGGAGTGTCATTCAGCAAATGATATTTGGGGAAGTGAGAAAAGCTGTGTTCAAAAGTGAGGCAGTCATGAAGATGACTTTCGGTTGCTGTGGCAGAAGTGTATTACTTCTCTTAACAAGAGCCAACTGGAGGAAATAGCAGTGACTCTTAGGAAGGTTTGGTTGAGGAGAAATGGAGTGGTGTTTGAAAATAGAATGGAAAGTCCTATGAGTTTATTGTTATCTGGTAAGGCTACTATAAGAGACTATCAAGCAATGAGGAATCCTGAGAAATCAGACAAACAAGTGCAAAACAGAATGGATAATAACCAGAGGTGGGAAAACCAGAAAAAGGATATATCAAAGTGAATTGGGATGCTTCTTTGGATTAGAAAAAGAGGAGAACGGGTATTGGCATCATTGTTAGAGATGAGGAAGGAAAGGTTGTAGCAGTTGTTTGTGATCAGAAAGAAAATGTTGAAGAGGCAGCTGTTGCAGAAAGCTATGCACTGAGGGCTGGAGTAGAATTATGCAGTAATCTTAAGATTCAGAAAGCAAACTTTGAAAGGGATGCAAAGGAGATCATCATGGCAGTGTGCAGTGAAAAAGAAATGCTTACTTCTTATGGTTTCTTAGTAGAAAATGTTAGGTTTTATTTCAAAAATAGTACAAACTGGTCTATTCAATTTGCTTATAGAGAGAAAAATATGGTTGCTCATACTTTAGCAAAAAGAGCTTTGTTTTTAAAAGGAAAAAAAGTTTGGTTAGAGGTTATCCCAGATTGTATAGTGGGATGTTTAAACAGAGATAACAATTCAAATTGTATTACTTGATTCATCAATAAAATACAGAGGTTTATTAAAAAAAAATGCTCTATCCACCAACTTGAGAATAGAATTTTTCTTTTATAATTTTGCTACGTTTCAAACTGGACACGTTGAGAAGTATGACTTTTTACACTACCCAATAAGAGGCTTGCACGTAGCCTTAATTGATTTAGAATTGATTTCTAAATAAGCTTTGCTCCACGGGATTTGTACTCAAATCTTAAAACATAACCCTCACATTGGATTATACATAAAAACGGCTACATTGGATTAGCCAAATGAAAAATTACATGGCTTTGAGCTAGAGGAGAAACCCTCGGACGGTCATATATGGTCTTTAATCTACAAAGACCAAATCAATATTACTCAATTAAATTGTCACGTCCAAATTGCCTTGGGTCTTTCCCTCGAAAATCTCTCTCTCTCTCTCTCTCTCTCTCTCTCTCGCAACCAAGCTTCTTGCCCTCATCTCCCTGTCCACCAAATCCCACTTCAAACCATAAATTTGTTTGATGTGTGATTATTTCTCTCACCATTTCAGACTCTTCTCTTTGTCTCATCATTTTTGCTCCAGCCACCAAATCCCTTGGAGAGGCTTTTCTATCCCTACTAGATAGGCCTAATAATATCAGTTAAGGCCCGTAAGAGAAGCCCAGCAAGTCAAAAGATAAAGGGCATGCTATGCACCTCTTAGTACGATTAATATAGTAATCGTCATAAGTAGCTGGAGACTTCTCCAGCTAAGGAAAAGAGCGAGATATTTGCCCAAGTATGGTACCTCCTCCCTTCTGAATTCAAATCTCGAGACTTGACAATTAAAACCCTGAAATCAAAGGAGAAGACCAAAATGCTAGCCGATCTATATCGATTAAAATCCTCGCCTATATATAGAGCTAGTGCTGGTAATTCAAGATAACATTTTTCCAGATTTCTCATTATAGTACCATACGCTCATATTTCTAACTTAGGTATCGGATGTGTACCAAGCACACCGAGCCACCACATTTCTTATCACAGGTTGATTGTGTCTATTGACAGAGTGTGAAACACATCTTCAACAGTGCCGCTGTCTGTGGGATTGTTCTTTTTGTGACATATCAACATGATTTTCACATGCCTACATGTTCCCAAGCAACCCGTAAGTCACTTCAGCAGACATGAAAGCACGATTTTTGGAGATGAAAGAGCGATTGAAAAAGTTGACTGTGGAGATGGAGGCCCTCCAATAGGAAAACAAGAACCTGAGGCGAAAAGACCATGCACTGGTGAGGATGTTGTGCCAACAGTGAACAACCAGATAGGGAGGCACATATTAGTGGAATGAATGTTGAGTTGGTAGAGAAGAAAAAGTTGCACGAGGAACTACGCAGTCTTGTCGACAAATATAAGGAAATGGCCAAGAGGATGGAGGGGGTCATTCTACTCAATCACGCGGAGCTACCCTACAGTGTAAAGGTGATGGTTGTGCCATTTCCGCCAAGGTTCAACGTCCCTTAGATAGAACTATATGACGCATCTTGAGATCTGGTTGACCACTTGGAAAATTTTAAAGCACACTTGACTCTCCACGGGTTCCCCCATAGAGATAGCATGTCAGGCATTCCCTTTAATGTTAAAGGGTATGGCAAAAGGCTGATTCAGGGCATTGCAACTGGGGTCAATTGGCAATTTTAAAGAATTGGCCAAGCTATTCTTGACACAATTCATAACTAGTAGGAGACGAAGACGACTAGCAGCATACCTTTTGACTATTAAATAGGAGGAGGAGGAAAGGTTGAAGGCATACCTCACCCGACTCAACAAAGTGCGCACTTATGATCAAGACGAGTAAATCATATTGACGTCCCTCTTGGGGGGTATATGGCCTCGAAGTCCATTCATGGCATAATTGGCAAGAAAGACTCCGTTCACACTAAGAGAATTCATAGACAGAGTCGACGACTTTGTCAATGCCGAAGACACACTTCAGACCTTAATTGCACTGCAAAAAGCTGAGATGAATGGGGTAGGTAAAGACACTCAGAGGTCAAGTGAGAGAAGAGCTTCAGAAAAAGCTGGGTGAAGCTAGTATGACAAGAAGTGGGAAGGAAGAGTACCCCTTCAGGAACGAGGTTCAAGGCTAGTTCATAACAATCTGAATTTACAAGAGGAAGGAGAGTCGTAAGCCCAAGGGAAACGACCAGATGGGGGGAAAGGGCGACATTTTTTTACTTACTATCAGTCAGACAGCCACTAGACCGAAGACTGCTACACGATGGAGAGAATAGTTGAAGAGTTAAAATAAAGCAAAGAATTGGAACGGCTGGTCACGGAACATACGAAACCCCCGAAGAAAATGTCAGGACAAAGATCAAAGAGGAACCGGAATGCCCTTTGAAGCAGAAACCCTAAAAGGCGACGAACAACAGGAGGGGGGATAGGGATGCCCCCTTCCAAAATCCGAATCACAAAGACACACCCTTGAGCAAGATCCGTATGATAGCAAGAGGGTTCGCTGGAGGGGGGACCCACTACATCTAGTCTAAAGGCGCACACCTGCAGGGCTAGATATGAGGAGGGGTACACGGTAGAAAGACCTCCCAAACACCCAAGGCACAAGATCCAAGCAAACATCTCTTTTAGGAAAGAAGATTCCGAAGGTACCAGATGAGACACTCGTAGTAACACTGTTGGTCACCAACTATATTACCAAGAGGATCCTGATCGACAATGGGAGCTCAGCCAATATTCTTTTTTGGGGTGAGTTTAACAAGATGGGTATTAACCCAATAGACTACGACTGTCACCTACGCAACTAAAGGGTTTTTTCGGAGAGGCAGTTCAACCCTTAGGCACCAAAACCCTACCTGTCACAACTGGAAAAAGGGGCATGCATGACTACCAGTATGACCGACTTCCTAGTGGTCAAAGTCTCGTTATCCTACAATGCCATATTCGGGCACCCAACCCTGAACAGCCTCAGAGCTGTCACCTCCACCTGTCATTTGAAGATGGAAGTTTTAGACAGAGGCCAGGGTGGGGGAAGTATGGGGTGAGCAAGTACTAGCATGAGAATGGTACGTACAAAAACTCAAAACAGGGGAAAGGCATGTCCGAGCATTGGAGAATCATAATCAAGGCGAGGTCTCACCCCTACCACCACTTCTCCTCAATTGAGATGTGGAAGCGTGAGACGTGGAAAACCTATAACTGGCAGAGGCAAACGAGCAACTAGAACTTGTAACGTTGCATCCAAAATGGCCAGAGGCCATGGCCCAGATCGAAACCAGGCTGCAGCCTGAGATCTGAGAAGCATTGAAGTAGCTCCTGGTCGAGTATAAAGACGTGTTTACGTGGAGCCATGAGGTGCTCAAAATAGACAACGTGGTCATTAAGAACCGCCTCTATGCTGATCTTGGGAGTAAAAAGATCCAACAGAGGAGGAGATCGTTGATTGACAACTTGCTGTAGGGTTCATTAGAGATGCTTACTATCTCGAGTGGTTGTCCAACGTCGTACTAGTGAAAACATTCAACGGGAACTGGAGAATGTGTGTAGACTTTACCGACCTAAACAAAGCATGCCCAAAGGATAGTTTCTCACTACTAAGCATCGATAAGATCGTCAACTCTATGGTAGGCCACCGCATGGTGAGTTTCATGGACATCTACTTAGGGTACAATCATATCTAGATGAACCCGACAGATGAGGATAAGACCTCATTCATAACAGATCAGGGGTTGTATTGCTACCAAGTCATGGCTTTTGGGTTGAAGAACGCCAAGGCAACGTATCACAGACTCGTCAATCGAATGTTCAGAAAATAAATCGGGTGCAATATGGAAGTTTATGTCGACGACCTACTAATTAAGGATAAAGATTCATCCCAGCACCTGTCGGATTTAAAGGAAGCTTTTGTCGTGTTGCACCAGTACAAGATGAAGTTGAATCCAGCCAAATGCACATTCGGCATCGACTTAGGAAAGTTTTTAGGCTTCATAGTGTCCGAGAGAGGAAAAAAGGCTAATACGAAGAAAATTAAGGTGATCATTGACATGAAGCCTCATCGGGAATATTAGCGAGACATAGAGATTGACCAACAGAGTGGCAGCACTAAACAGATTTGTATCCAAATCTACAAACAAGTGCTTACCCTTTTGAGGGTCTTGTGCAAAGTACACCTCTGGAACAATGAATGTGATGAAGCATTTGAAGCACTAAAGCAATGCCTATCCAGCCCACCGCTACTAAGCCAACTTGAGTAAGGGGCTATCATATACATATACCTAGTGGTATCACCCCATGCAAAGTTGGCAACTTTGGTCAAAGAAGAAGGGACAGCTCAGAAACTGATCTACTACACAAGTCGCGCCTCTGAGGGGCAAAATCGAGATACCCTTAAATGGAGATGCTTGCCTTCACACTCTGTAACGGCTGCCAGAGTATTGCGGCTTTACTTTCAAGCCCATCCTATCAAGGTTTTGCAGAAACTCCCCTAAAGAAACTGCTACAGAAGTCGGATGCCTCCAAACACTTGGTGAGCTGGTCAATCCAGCTGAATGAGTTCGACATCGACTACCTACTAAGACACACAATAAAGGGTCAAGCCCTAACAGACTTTGTCACCAAGTTTAAAAACTTTTCCAAAGAGATATCGAACATATCGGTTCGAAAAGCTTGGCAGGTCTTTGTTGATGGCTCGTTTTGCCACATTGGCAAGGGGATAAGAGTCCACGTCGTGAGTAGCTCAGGACAAGACTCTCGGACAATAAAGGAGAATGGGTAGAAGAACTAATGAGTGTTCTATGGGCATACAGAACCACAATAAAGACTCCGAGTTTGCCCTGACCTACGAGAGCAAGGCAATAGCACTCACAGATATTAGAATGCCCAGCTATGGCGTCCAACACTTTGACCAACGACGGAGTGACAAAGGATTCGAGGAGCACCTTGACCCTCCCTGGACAAAAAAATGGGAAGAGATCGAGACACAGAGGACCCTCAACAAAAGGAGAATGGAGCTCAGCTTCAACCAAAGAGTCAAGCCCAGGACCTTTAAGATAGGTGATTTTGTCTTAAAGGAAATTGGAACGATCACGCAAGAAGTAGGGAAGCTTAGTCCCTACTAGGAAGGACCTTATGTCGTGATCGCCAACAACGGGCTAGGATCCTTTTGCCTAAAGGACACCCAGGGAAGGGAGCTTCCCCATCCATGGAATGCCAAGCATTTGAGGAGATATTATGCATGATTTTGTATTATTACGCAATAAAGGGCAATAAATAAACTTGTTGATTTCCACCTATCACGTATTTCAATCTCTAATGATAGTGCCCCATCGAGGTCGAGTCCTTAGGACTCATTGTGAAACACGAGTGCGCAAGTCCCTAGACTATGCGACCCTCACCACCAAGGTTGAGTCCTTAGAATCATAGTGAAACATGGGCTTGCAGGTCCTCAGACTGCGCGACCCTCACCCACCAAGGTCGACTCTCAAACTCACAGTGAAACACGGGCGGCCAGGCCCTCAGACTCTACGACCCTTACACCCTCACACACCAAGGTCAAGTCCTCAGACTTAGGATGAAACATAGGCACGCAAGTCCCTAAACTGTGCAACCCCCGCCCACCAAGGTCGAGTCCTCAGACTCACTATGAAACAAGGGCACGCAAGTCCCTAGACTGCGCGACTCAGGCCCACCAAGGTCAAGTCTTCAGACTCATGGTGAAACACAGGCACGCAAGTCCCTAGACTGCGCGACCCTCGCCTACCAAGGTAGAGTTTTTAGACTTGTGGTGAAACACAGGCACATAGGTGCCTAGACTGTGCAACCCTCGCCCACCAAGGTCAAGTCCTTAGACTCGCAATGAAACTTTGGCATGCAAGCCCCTAGACTATGCAACTCCCACTTAGGTCGAGTCCTTAGACTCGTGGTATAATGAGGGCATGCAAGTCCATAAGAGGCACAGACCCACGCCTTATCAAAGTCGGGTACGTGGACTTGCCCAACAATGCTAAAAAGAATATGTCCATTCGACCACAACACTCAAGATATAAGCATAAACGAAACTTAGAAGGAAGTTTATGACACCTTTCGTTCAAAACAACGAATGCCACCCAAAATATACAACGAAAATTGATTATTCAAGAAACAAACTATACAAGAAAAGGTACAATGCAGAAAAACAAAAAAATATTCAAGCTAGAAAAGTTGGAGGAGTCAAGACGAGAACGCTTCAGGCATTGAGTCCTTTCCCAAAGTATCAAAAAATTGACGGGAGGCACGATCACGTTTAAACAACTTAAGATTTAGCATCCTTAGGTCAGTTTAGGGATTTGCCAACAAGAAAGCTATCAACCTTTCCAGGTCCGCGTCGTAACCATATACAAAGGCCCTATTACGAGTAGACTTGGCCCCCAGGAGTTGAAGAGAGAGCCGGACGAGCTCCTCTCTGGATCTCTGGAAAAGGCTAGCTCGGATTCTAGATCTTTGATCCGCTGATCTTGAGATAACCCTCCTATTGAGGCACAACAGAGAATCGCTCAGCTCATTCTATTTATTGTCCATCAATTTGCAATCTTTCTTCATTGTTGAATGCAGTTCAACAAGTTCTTCCAACTCCACCCTCACCTCGTCAAGGTCTAGCCCAAGACCTCGACAGGCAACTCATCGAGGTCTAGCCCGAGACCTCGACGGGCCACCTCGACTTTTGCCACGCTCTCAAAGAACTTATGGCAACGTTTCTTAGTTGCCTCCAACTCTTCCTTGTGGCGAGACAAGTGCTCTTGTCTTGAGGTCCTTTCTTCCTACAATACCCTAAGCTCGAAATGATCGCGAGCAGCTTCCTTCATTGACTTGTTGAGCTCGCCTCGAAGATCAGATGTTTCCTCTTGGAGACCAGTTATATCCTCCTCCAGAGACTGTATGTAGCCATCGGCGTGGTCGAGGATCATGTCCAACTCGGACTACAGCTTCACAACCTCCCTTCATGCCCAAAAGGCAAACATTCACTGGAATAGATTTGATCCACCAAGCTCGCCTAGTCATCAACAATTTAGGCTGCCAGCTGGTCCACCCCCTGCTAAGTAACACGCAACAAGATAAGAATTCAATTCCAAGAAAGAAAGACAAAAACAAAGTAGTTGAATGGCCTACCGAAGAAATAAAGCCTCTCAGTTTGTTTGCCATAACATAAACAAAGTCATCCCTCACCTAGTGTGACACCCCACCTAAAAAACTCCTTAGGTCTTGGCCATAGTAACCATGACCCTAGCTAATTAGAAGTTGAATTATTTGAGAAAAATAACAAATCTTGGGAGCTTGAGTTGGTAAAGAAGTTTACATTGTCAACTTAGTTAGTATATTTAGATTTTAGTGCTTTTGAGGATAAGAAGCCGTCAGGCCAATAAGGGAAAGACGCATGACATATTGGAGGTTTGCCACATTAATGGGCTAAGTAATTGGGGTTAAATGCTAGATGGATTTGTGAAGTCCCAAAAGATTGATTTAATAAGGGCCCTAACTTGAGGGTGATTGGATTGGGTCATTCTCTCACTGGAGAGTGACTTGTCAACCTTATGTGACGGTCTGAAGCTGACAGAAGAGGAACAATAGGAGGTGGTGGCCAATAATGAAGATTGTGATTATATCAGAATCAAAGTGTAAACATTGTTTCATGATATGTGTGGTTACCGATAAGGAAATAAATAGAGGTGCACTTAGAAATACTCTGGCTTGAGTGTGGCAAATAGAAGGAAAGGTTGTCTTCAAGGAAGTAGGAAGGAATAAGTTTCTGGTGGAGTTGAAGGAGAGGGCAGACAAAAAGACAATCATGCAGGGTTGCCCTTGGTCTTTTGACAAGAATTTAATTCGCATGCAGGATTGGGAAGGCTTTGAGTCTTGGAAGGAAATGAAGTTCCAGCATGAACCATTCTGGGTTCAATGTCATGACCTTCCTTTTGCGGGGATGAACGCTAACACTACTATTATTCTGGGCAAAACATTAGGAGAGGTCCTTATGGTGGATACGGATAGTAGTGGAATTTGTTGGGGAGTTTCCTAAGGATCAAAGTACTGATAGACCTCACAAAGCATTTGGCGAGAGGGAGATTTCTAACACTGGGGAACTCAAAGTATTGGATTCCTTTCAAGTATGAAAGGTTACCAAACTTTTGTTATCAATGTGGGAAGATCAAACATGTTCCGAGAATGTGTGACAAACTCGATAGAGGAAAGACTAGTTTAAAAGGGTTCAGTCAACAGTACGATGCATGGTTGAGGGCCAGTCCAAAAACTTCCTTTTTTGAGGCTCCTCAAACCAGAAGGGAGTCAAGCCATGGCAGGGGGTTGGGGCACACTCAGAGAAAGGGAGATGGAGGAGCACAATAGGAAAAAGTCGTACCTTGGGGAACTAAGGAGGATTTAGTGGCCGGAACTATGGAAGATTTAGAGGTGGGAGATCAGGGTGGTAGGGGAAGACTTTGAAACTCCTCAAAGAAAAACTGACACCTTCTGTGAAAAGGGAGGAGTAAGTATAATAGTAGAAGCCTCATTGGGAAAGGAAGTAGCCCTGACTGAAAAAAGGGGAACAGAATCCTGGTTTAAAGGAAAAAGCAATAGAGAAGTCAAGGGTGGAACATGTGCAGCTCTCTTAAGAGGGAGATCCTTATGCTCAGGTCACCAAGGTGACTCCTTCAAGGGTCAAAGGTCAGTTAAGTAAATGGAAGAGGAAGGCACGTGCTAGACCAGTCAGCAAGGATATTCCACGTGTGAGATGGAGTTGGATAAGTCAAGTAAAGCAAGGAAAAGAAAGGGTCAAGCAGACAATGAAGGGGTGGCTAGAAAGAGATGTAAACAGGCTCATGCTGAGGAAGGAGGTGAGTGTGTGCTCAAGGTAGTGGCTGGTATGCAACACTGCCAATCCCATGAAACTCCTATGTTGGAACTAACGAGTGCTTGGGAACCCTCGGACAATTAATGAACTTCACCTATTGGTGAAGGAAAGAGCCCCATCTGTTATATTTTTGTCAAAAGTTAAAAGTAACAGATATAAAATAGAGAAAGTGAGAAACAAGCTGGGATTGGAACAAAGCTTTGTGGTTGATAGTATAGGCAAGAGTGGAGGCCTTGCTATACTTTAGAAAATTGAGATAAATGCTCAATTAGATTCTTACTCAAATGGTCATATCTCAATGACAATTATACCCGAGATTGGAGGCCAACCCTGGAGACTTTCTGGGTTCTATAGGAACCCTGCCACAGAAAAGAGGAAAGCTAGTTGGAGACTCCTCAGATTGCTTAAACCTGAGCCTTCAATGGCTTGATTATGTATGGGAGACTTCAATGAAATTTTGAGTAATGATGAGAAGTTTGGGTTAGCCACTAGATCTTTTTTCTCAAATGGAAAGTTTCAGGATAGCTCTAGATGACTGTGACTTGAGTGACCTAGGTTACATAGGTTCAAAGTATACATGGAGTAATAACAGGGAGAGGAGAGGTTTTACCAAAGAAAGATTGGATAGAGCTATGGGAAATGGGGTATGGTCATTACAGTTCAACAATGGCGAGGTCTCAGTGTTATCTGCCTTCAATTCTGACCATTCCCCTTTGTTGGTCACCGGTGACAATGAGGAAGCTGGAGTTAATAGAAAGACCGGATTATTTAGGTATGAAGCTTACTGGTCATCGAAATAGAAGTGCAAAGAATTAATCAGAAGGTCCTGGCCAGTCTCCTGTAGAGGGATCAACCATTGACAAATCTCCAAAATGGCCTAGACAGTTGCAAGCAGTCAATGAAAATATGGTCAAAAGCCTCAAATGGTAAGCAAAGACTTCTAATTAGACAGAGGAGTGATATGATCCAAGAGCTGCAGAGAATAAACCAAGGTGATTTTAATGACACAATCAAGGGACTTCAAGGTGAAGTTAATCAGATATTAGCTGATGAGGAAATTAAGTGGAGGTAAAGGGCAAAACAGTTGTGGCTCAATGAGGGAGATAAAAATACAAGTTACTGCCATAAGTGTGCCTCTCAAAGGAAAAAGACTAATAGCATTCGTTAGATTACTAATGAACGAGGTGAGAATGTTAGTAACATTTCAGAAGTTAGTGAAACTTTCCAAAGGTATTATCAAAAGCTGTTTGAAACCTCTAACCCGAATGGTATCATGGAGGCTTTGGTGGACTTAAATCCTGCAGTAACACCTGAGATGAATTCCCAATTAACAAAGGCTTGTTCTTATGATGGGGTAAAATGTGCTTTATTTGAAATGGATCCACTGAGCTCTCCAGGACCTGATGGATTCTCTGCTGGCTTTTATCAGGACCACTGGGAAGTAGTTGGTGATGGTGTGGTGGAGGTTGTTAAAGAGATATTCAACTCCATGAGAGGACTACATGAGATCAATGAAACCTTTATAGTTCTGATTCCAAAAAAGAGAAAGCCCACCCTGGTGACTGAATATAGACCTATAAGTCTCTGCAATGTGGTTTATAAAATGCTATCCAAAGTACTAGCTAATAGAGCTAAGCCTTTTCTGTCCAAGTTGATCTCCCCTTCATAGAGTGCCTTCGTCCCAGGGCGTTTTATCTCTAATAACATCATTGTTGCTTATGAAGCAATGCACTCAATGAAAAATAGAGCAAGAATGAGGGGGTACATGGCAATGAAATTGGACATGAGCAAGGCAATGAAATTGGACATGAGCAAAGCATATGATAGAATAAAGTGGCCTATCTTGGAAGCTATGTTACTTAAAATGGGCTTTGATAAGGAGTGGACAGATTTGATAATGCAGTGTGTCTCTTCAGTGAAATACTCTTTGCTATTCAATGAGGTTCCTCAGTAGTACTTTCTACCATTAATAGGACTAAGGCAAGGGGACCCTCTTTCCCCTTACCTTTTCATCCTGTGTACTGAAGTCCTTGGAAAGATGTTGGATAAAGCTGAGAGAAAGTGCCATATATCTGGTTATCCATTTGCAAGAGGATCATTGATGTTTAACCATCTCTTCTTCGTAGATGATAGCTTGCTTTTCTACAAAGCTAATGCTCTTGAGTGGAGTAGATTGTTCAGAATTCTCAAGACTTATGAGGAAGCCTCTGGTCAAAGATTGAACCTAGAGAAATCAGCAATTTTTTTTCAGCAAGAACACATCAGCTAAGGCTAAACAGGCCATTCTATCGACTTCCAAGATGATGGAAGCTAAAGTTTTTGAGAAGTACCTTGGTCTGCCCCCATATGTGGGACGGAACAAGCTAGCCTCCTTCAGACCTATTCTGGACTATATAAGAAACCGTATACAAAATTGGAAAGTTAAATTCATTTCAAATGCTGGAAAAGAAGTGCTCTTAAAATCAATAGTGCAAGCTATTCCTACATACTGCATGAGTATTTTCAAGCTCCCTAGAACAATTCTCAATGCTATTAACAAGCTTATGCAACAGTTTTGGTGGGGCAGCAGAGGAAATAAAACTAAGACTCAATGGCTTCCATGGAAACTACTGGGAAAGAGTAAGGCAAAAGGAGAGTTAGGCTACAAAGATTTTGAACATTTCAACCTAGCATTACTGGCCAAGCAGGGTTGGAGACTAATACAACAGCCCCAATCTCTAGTAGCTAAGGTGATGAAGGCCAAGTACTTTTTCAGGACTGACTTACTCCATGCAAAACTGGGCAGCAATTCTTCTTTTCTTTGGAGGAGTTTTTTGGAAGCTAGAATTGTTTTAGAGGAAGGCTTAATGTGGAGGATTGGGAATGGGAAAGGAGTCAACTTATGGAGAGACAAATGGGTTCCCCAACCTACCACATTCAAAGTGCAGACACCTATAGATCAGAGGTTTGCACACTGGCAAGTCAGGAACTTGATTGATGAGCATACTAAATCCTGGAACCTAACTGTTTTAAGGAACATGTTCACAGAAGAAGACATAATTAATATTTGTAAGATACCTATCAGTTGGAGTGGTAATTCAGATAAGCTTATTTGGAGGTGTACTGAAGATGGATTGTTTACTGTTGAGAGTGCCTACCATTTATTGGGCACAATGACACAGAATTCAGTGGGACAAACTTCAGCTCAATCCAATCAAAAGGAAGTCTGGTCCAAAATCTGGAAATTAAAGATCCCAAGTGTTGTCAAGTTGTTTCTATGGACGACTAGCCATGAATCTCTACGAACTAATCTCAACCTCAATAAGAGGAAAATCAAGGAAGTCTCAATATGTCCTATATGTAGCTTGGAGCCAGAATCTGTCTTGCATGCCTTATGGTCGTGTTCTTCAGTGTAGGATGTATGGACTGTCTGTTCTAGGAGACTTAAGAAAGTGAAGGTTAGCTTTAGATCATTCAAAGAGGTAGTGGAGCATGTGTTATTAACTCTCAGTGAGGATGATATAGAATTATTTGCCTGTACAGCCTATCATGTGTGGAAGAGAAGAAATGTTCTTGTGTTTGAAGAAAATTTGAGAATCCTTCAAGGGTGGCTCAATCTGCTCTACAAATGACTAGGGAATTTAAAGAGGCCAATGACAAAAAACAAACTAATGTGGAACCTAGAAGGTCAATTCGAACAGAAACCTGGAGGCCCCCTCCAATGAATGTTTACAAGGCCAATTGGGATGCCTTTGTTGATCGAGTAAGCTGTAGAATGGGGGTAGGTGTGGTGGTCAGAAACTTGGAGGGGTGTGTAATAGCAACTTCAAGGAGTTTGTTCCCCGATACTAAACTTGATGAGGCAGTGGCTGCTCTCAGAGCAGTTCTTTATTGCAAACAACTAGGAATTTCAAGATTATTGATTGAAGGGGATGCTCTCAATGTGGTTAATGATCTCAACAAAGAGACAATGGATTGGAGCACAGCAGGTCTGATCATTCAAGACATTGCTCTTTTATTTTCATAGATGAGATGAGATGAGTTGATGTTAAAGTTAAAAAGTTGAATAAAGTATTGTTAGAATATATTTTTTAATATTATTTTTGTTTTGGGATTTGAAAAAGTTGAATTATTTATTTTATTTTGTATTGGAAGTTGGGAAAGTTGTAATGATTAGATGAGATGAGATATTTTCTAAAAACAAACGAAGCCTTAAATTTGAACTCAAGAGTTTGCCTTACGAGTCTGCTCAGTATATCTCTAGGAAATCCAATTGTATTGCTCATGGCTTAGCTAAGGATGCATTAAAACTCTCTAAGGAGAGCATTTCTATGGAGGGAGTCCCTCCTTGTATCTAACATTTGCTAGCTTAATGATAAATGTTTGATTACTAAAAAAAAAATAAGGGCCCTAACATATTAGGTAAGGAGGCTATGGAAAGACACCTAGACTTAAGCTCAACTTATTGGATACAAGACTATGGGTCTAACTTATTGGATATAAGATATTAGACTCAACCTAGTAAGTATAAAGTTATTAGGTGTGACAACCCGGACTTAGCCAGGTCTTTGTCTATATTTCGTCGCCTGTTTATATTTAATTTCTAGGCCATGCAAGAGGTGTAGAGTACTTGAAATTTTAGAACCGAATCGGTAATACCGGTTTTGGAAACTTAAGAATCGATATGGACTGATTCATCACAAAAATCAAAACTTTCAGTTTTTCCCCTTTCGGTCCGGTCTGGTCCGATTTTCTGATTTATCATTTACATGTGTGGCACTATATATGTTTAATATTATAATTTTTTTAATACTAAACATAATTGTGAGAATTTAGTACTTATTATAAACAATTACTAATTTTTTTAATGTTCCATTATAGTAGTATAATATAAGTAGTGTCTATCTTATTGGTAAGATTAATAAACTTGAATGATAAGATTAAAATAGTATAATTAGTGTCTAATTATACTAGTATATTAATTTTATGTTATAAGATTAATAGACTTAAATAATAAAATTAGAATTTCATGTTATATTAATTAGAAATGTAACATATAATATATATAAAAATTATATATAATATAAAAAACTAAAAATATATATACCGGTTCGGTTCAGTTTAAACCGATTTTCAAAAAATTAAAACCGGTACTGCACCGGTTTAGGACCGATTTTCATTTTTAAGAACCAGTACCTCACTGGAGTAGTTACAAACTGGACCAAACCCACTAGTTCAGTCTGGTTCAACCGATTTTCTGGTTTGGTCTAGTTTTGGACGTATTTTAGAACTGAACCGGTATATATCGATTTTGAAAATTGAAGAACCTACCGGACCGATTTATCCCCAAAACCAGTATTTTTAGTTTTACCGGTTCCAGTCTGGTTCAGTCCAGTTTTACCGATTTTCCTAATGTACTAATAAGGTCGGGTGCTTAGGAAGTCAAGTTGGGGACAACAAACTGATAATGTAAAAAAAAAATTGTCTAGATATAAAAATGATATGCAGCAAAATATAAGAATTGTAGTAAAACTATTATAGTATACATACATTATTTATAAGAATCATATTATCATATATGTTAGTGATAATATGATGGTTACATATACTAAAACTATTAGTCTATTTATGTTGTAGTATATGTACATATTTTATAATAATTATATTAATTAACACATACTAGTATAATATTGAATTTAATTATACTACAATACTCTATATAAGTTACACTATACACTTTTATTATGAGTGTATATGATTAAATATGTAGAAATGTATTTATCAAAAACAATATATATTATAATTTATTATGCCATAAAATCTATTTATCCTTGATATAATATATATATACACATATCAAAAGTAGGTTTATATTAATAACTTAATATTAAGGTTCATGTTTAAGCTTAAGATTTTATGTTATATTAATTAATAGCTTATCCGATTTTACACTGGACTGAACACAACAGTCCGGTCTAGTTCGGTGTAGTTTATATATATATATATATACCGATTTTTGTTTTCAGCCCTAGTAATGAAATGCTTCTGAAAATACCACTGTCATTTTTAAGAACTGTTTGTTTTTGTATTCTGTAACTGGCTTACGTTTGCACACTAATATATGTTTGCTGCTTACTGAGTTGATGGACTCACCCCTTTATCTCCACCATTGCTCAAATGATTTTGATGATTGTGATAGTTGGAATTAACCTCATGTAAGAAGATTATAAAATTGTAAGATAAGTGTCATGTGATATAAGTGGATTGGTGAGATTTTGGAGAATATGTAGTAGGGTCGAGTTTATTTTCTTTAGAAGGAGTTTTGAGGTATTTTTTTGCGGAGGACTATTATATCTAAGTTTTACATTTTTTTTATTTTCAGGTTAGAAGGGCTCACCCCAGGGTACAAGGCATGACAAGTAAAGTCCGAGAATCTGATATGATTTGTCCATAAATGTTGAAATCAGCCATCTCAATACTGATAGATTTAACAATTTGCTTTGCATCTCTCTCAAAGTGAATTGGGATTCTGCGTAAGGCTCCTTAACTGCTTGGCTAAGAGTGCTTTGTTAAAACACTCAAGTTCTCAAAACCCAATATCTCCAAGTTTCTTTATTCTTTCCATCTTCTCCCAACTCTCCCAATGTATTTTAGACTCATTCGCCTGGTGTCCCCAATAAAAATCTTTGCATCATTCTATTAAGGTGATAACACAAAGCTTTGGGTAAGAAGAAGATACTCATGCAATATGTTGGGATAGCCTAAATTATAATCTTTTAGAGCCTTTCTTTCCTTGCCTGAGATTGAAACTTACACTCCCAACTATTGATTTTACTACATACCCTATCAGAAATGTTTTTAAAAACTCTTAACTCTGATCTTCCAATCATATAATAAACACCAAGATACTTCAAGAAAATAGTTGCTTGGATCCCAGCACTAGACAATATAGTAACCACTCTATTTGTATTCATGCTTAAATATATTGAAGTTTTCTCAACATTTAACTTCAGCGAGCCTCTTTCATATAAGTCCAATATTCATTATAAACTACTCCATTCTAAAGAATTGGCTTTGACAAATAACAAATTGTCATTTACGAAAAATAAATGTGAAAGTCTAATCAAGCCTATGTATATTGGTGTTAAAATTTATGAATTAAATAAAAGATATTATTTTGGGTATTTCAAATGATTATATGATATAAATTTTTTTTTGGTAACCAATGAGTCATTCATTCCAATAATAAAAGTCCTTACAAGATATTGTTTCTATCAAGCCATACAGCTTGTGATACAAAAGAAGGACAAGATCCCCACCACATTTCAATATCCTCAACATTCCATGCATTCATTGCTAATTGGTGCGCTGCCACATTATCTAGCCTGCTGACATGTAAAATCTGAACCTGTTGAAAGCTCCTCAACATGCGGCAAATGTCTTGAAGGAGAAAAGCAAAATCTATTAAATACTCAGTTTGGGAGTTCAAAGCATTTACAAGAATTAAACAATCAGTTTTCAACAACAATTTTTGAACACCCCATTGAGCACAAAATTGTAAACCCCTCAACATTGCACTAGCCTCAATAAACTCCGAAGATGCAACTTCTCTTTCTAACTTACAACAAGCAGCAACCTCACTCCCTTGATAATCCCTGAGTATAAACTCAATACCTGCCTTGTGTTGATCATGGAAGATTGCACCATCCACATTTAAT
The DNA here is from genome assembly GCF_004785595.1 of Juglans microcarpa x Juglans regia. Classification (NCBI taxonomy): domain Eukaryota; kingdom Viridiplantae; phylum Streptophyta; class Magnoliopsida; order Fagales; family Juglandaceae; genus Juglans; species Juglans microcarpa x Juglans regia. Next base: position 29,847 of record NC_054595.1, read on the forward strand.
TTCAGAAAATCGAACGGGGGTGGTGACCAACAAATCACTTTTGTAACTTTCTTGCTAAACCCATCAAAGACTTGAACCTGTTTATATGCAGATTGCATGGAGAGAGCATTATTAATCACAGTTGAACATTGATGCACAACATGCTCATATAAAATATGATTTATGAGATACCACAAAACCCAACAAATAACAATAAAAGTTGCAAGAACTTCCTCACCACCCTTATCTCTAACATTAAGTGCTAAGTCCCAAAAAGATAAACCAGGTTGAAAGCTTCTCAAAGAAGGCAAATACTGCAGGAAAATATCATTAATAATAGGGCAGAAAAATAAAGAATGGGTCGCATCTTCAGAAAATCAGATTATAGAAACCACACTTATCATCATCCTTAATCCTCCTCCTTCTCAAATTCTGAAAAGTAGGCAAGTTTTCTTGGCATGCCCTCCATGCAAAAATTTTCATTTTCTTGGGAATCTTCAAATGCCATCAACACTTCCAAAACCTCGAAATCTATCCACATCTTCAACCCTCACCCAAATTTTGAGAATTAGCCAATTGAAAAAATTTATAACCACTCTTGACAGAGTAAGTAACACATCTTTCTTGAGTCCAATACCATGAGTCTTCTTGAGATAAACAACTATTAAGTTTCAGAATCAGATTAGCCAACATTGGATTAAAGAGAGCTCTAACAATATTTATATTCCACCAATCTGTACTTTCATCAAATAATTCATGTACCTTCAAATTATCATCTCTTATCTGTCCCACTACTTGCTGAATCTCTTCTCTTCTACAACCAGGTATCCAAGGGTCTTGAAAGACCCTAACACTCCTTTCGTTCCCCACTCTCCACATACAACCAGATTTTAATAAAGGAAGAGCACCATAAATTCCTTTCCAAACATATGACGCATTAATATCACTATTGGCCTCAAAACAAACTATAATTTGGAAAGTACCTTGCTTTAAAAACCTGATAGATGAGAGAATTCTGATTTGTGAGAAGCCTTCAACCTTGTTTTGAAAGAAGTGCCAAGTTAAGTCACTAAGTTTCTTAAAACCCAAACCACCATGAAACTTAGAATCACAAAGTTTATCCCGACTAACCCAATGAATTTTCTTCCCCTGAGCTTGATTACCCCCACCAAAATGGGGCCATCATCATCTCTAACTCATGTCACAAAGATTTTGGAAAGAAAAAGCAACTCATAGCATATGTTGGTATAGACATAGCTACAACTTTTAATAAAACTTCTCTACCTCCTTGAGAAATCATATTCCCTTTCCAAATTTGTAGTTTTTGCCACAAACGATGTTTAATGCCAGAAAAAGCATGCTATTTTGATCTCCTAAACATAACCCCAAATATTCTCATACTGCTGTGTAGTACTACCACCCCAAAGTTGCATAGTTTCTGCTTTCAAGTCCTCATTAACATTTTTTACTAAAGACCATTGAGGTATTCTCTTTGTTAATACACTGACCTGAGGCCTTCTCATAATTATCCAAGAGAATCAGAATCTTTTCATTTGTAACAACATCTGCTCCACAAAAAATCACACTATCATCCGCAAATAACAAATTATTAACTCTTGGAGTCCCTCTACAAATTATATGATATAATTAGTTCTTTATATATAGTATCTAGCACACTGATGAAGAAGTTATCTCATTGAGATAAAATGGAGAAAATGTTAGTCCCACATTGATCAAAATAAAATGTAGAGAAGAATTTCAAGCAAGCAATGATTGCTCATCTTGAGGAATGAGCAAGGCAAAAACCAGTCTGCTTAACGCTCGCCCCAAGTGATGATTTCTTGCTTGTGCATCATTGCTTGCCCCGAGCAATGAATGAAGGCTATAAAAATGTGGCGAGCACTAACTGTAGTCTACATATGTTATATAACAGAAAGTAAATCGTTTCTAACCATTAGACTGCATCATAATTAATTTTGGAATCCGAGATTTAAGACCATATATCATGATGCAAGTTATGGCCAGCATTAAGTTGGTTCAGTAATGACCATTATGTAGATATTTCAGGTCATTATGGTATGGTCGCAATATATATATATAGAACGGTCAATAATATTGATTAATATCTCCTAATCCCAGAATTCTAAGACAATGGTACCTTTTGAGTTGTTGAAGGGCGGTACTAGTCTAAGAATAACAAAACTAGAGCGCTAACTCTATAGTAATAAGAAATGAGACAAAATATGTTCTAAAGAAATCGTCATTACAATTGAACATTAAAGCCTGATTTGATACTCCATTATAGTCTAACTTCGTATTTTCCAATTTTCCAGTTATATTTTCCAACAATCGGTACTCCATGAATAATATCTCTACCCTCTACATGATTTATTAGACAGCTATGAACTTCATAACACAACGAGAACATAAAAGGAATAGGGGATCTCAAGGCCTTAAGTCTTGACCCGGCCTTAACTTCTCATTGGGCTCTCCATTATCCAAAACAGAATAAGATACAGAGATAACACATTCCATAAGGTCTATCCACCTTTTGCTTAGACCCATTTTATCCCCTACCAATTTAAGAAAACACCATTCTTAGTGAATAAATACAACATTATGATGGAAGGATAGGCTTTGATATCTGTGGAGGGATAAAATGCACATAGCTCATAATTGGGCCCAGTCCACCAAGCCACCTCTAGAGACAAGAAAGAGACAAGAGGGACATGAAGGCCTATAAGTGTCAGAGGGTTAGAGGGAGAAGACAAAGAGTTCACGCAAGGGAGACCTGTCATCTCATGGCAGGTTGTCATCTGCAATAAAGGGTCAGATAATATATAAAAAGTGTGACCCAGATAATATCATGGGGATTAATTGACGACTGCTACTTCTCACACTGACTCAATACTCCCTCAATCGAATCATCTTCTTCTTCAGCAGCTTTTCGAGGAAGACAACATCTCTAACATGAAGAGCTACAACCTTCTCCATACAGTGAGATATGAGGAATTATGAGTGACTGTAAACAGATATATTATAGTGGAGACTCCCCTCCCCAAACTCCCGTAAATGTAGGCCTATTGTCGAACCACATAAATCTTGGTGTCAATCTCTTTTTACTTTCCCTGTACTTATTTTTCATTCACCGCCATGGATGTACGAAACGCCACCATACAGTCGCACCGGAACACTGCCGGGGCCCTAAATAACACACATCGAAGTACTGTCAACATAGAGTTGTCCAGGCCTGCGAAACACGACATCAACAATATCCAAATAAAAGTTCCTATTTACAAGCTGGTGTGGGGTATACACTTTTCACACTACTAATATATTATGATTTGATCTACAATGAAAAATTAAATATTTGAGTCTTGCAAATCAAATCTTGCCACGTCAATAATGTGAATGGTATGTCTTCCATACCAGCTTGCAAGTAGAAGAATTTTTTTTTTTCATTTTGTGAAAAAAATATCTAGATAAATAAGAGAAATGTGTTGGTTTTAGAGTTAGTTGATTAAAATATTTTAACCATAGTTAATATTAATATGTGCACAATGTCATGAACTACTGCTTTGGTTCAATGGTTCGGCCCTTGTGGTTCTTCGTGGTAGTCCCTGTTTTTTTTTTTTTTTTTAAAACCTCATTCCATTGATCAACTGTACTATACAAACACTGAAGACAGTGGGGAGTTTCCTCCAAATCCACTATACACTCTGATCTAAGCAGAGCATTTTTACCTAGTATATGTGCAACTACATTGCATTCTCTATGGATATGTTTAATATTACAACCATCAAAACATGTAATTCTTGATCTGATATCTGAAATGGTCATCCCAAAATAGCTTTCATCTACCACTTGTTTCTAAATTTCCTTTATTACTCTTGTGGAATCATCTTCTAAAACTGTCTTTCTCATTCCTAGATCAGTACCAAATTTACTGCTGTAAGTGCTCCTTCTGCTAATAGTGGATCAGGAAATAGAACTTGCTTCTTCCTCATGGTGGCCAGAAGGTTACATTCCTCATCTATGACAGCAATCTCAATTCCAATCATATAGTGCTTCTTATCAACTGCTACATCATGGGGAATTGCTATTTTGGTAGTCCATGGTTTGAGTCCCCATCATGGGGAATTGCTATTTGTTTTATGCGAAAAAGAAGGAAAATTCAAACGAAGTGGCAAATTGGTAACTCAAACCAGTGTGTGGCACTCGAGGAAGAGGGCGTCCACCATTGGGCTACACGAAGCCTTGTGTTGTTTGGATATAATTGACACATGTTAAATGTGTTCACTGTGAACTAAAAATTTGTGACTTTTTACAAATTTCCTTTCATTTTCTATAAATTGGAAACCCCACCCACGAATTTACTCAATTCAAGATTCTCTAGAAAATTAAAGAAACACTTGCTCCTTTGTTTTGTATCTTTCTTTCTTTGGGGTTTGACTATTTTATATCAGTTTCAAAAATCTTTTTTTGTGTGCGCCAAAAATGAGATTAATGAAAATCGAAGTTGTTGTATCTTGGGAGTAGATTGTCAACAAGGCTAGTGTATGTTCAAATTTGGATAGGTGTAGGATTTTAAATCATTTAAGTGATACACTTTTTATGTTTACTTACACATTAAGTCTATCAAAAGAGACTTGGAATGCACTTGATAAGAAATACGGAGTACAATATACCAGAATGGATAAGTAAACCACAAGCTAATTTCTTGGCTTTAAGATGGATGATTCCAAATCTGTGGTAGAGTAAACGCCATGAGTTAACTATCATTTACCATGAATTGGACATATGAGGAATGAGTATTACCAAGTGTCTCCAAGTTGTCTCCTTCATGGAAAGATTTTGGTCTATCTCTCAAACATAAGACTGAAGATATGACCATAAAAACCTTGATTTCTACCATTGGAATCCAAGAATATTACTTGGAAAATGATCTCATCCACCGTTGGTTTCTAATTTTCAATCTAAGGAAAATATTGTAGAAGGCCAAAGAATGCATAAAAATGCATTTCATAAAAAGTCCAAATTCAATAAGGGCAAAATTAGTTATGGGCACAATTTAAAACCAAAGTCCTATATCAACAAAGATTATAAGAGATACATTTGTTTTAACTGTCACTAGGGGTGGCAATATGTGATACGACTCGTTAACCCAACATGAACACGACACGAAATTAGCTAGTTTAGATTTGATGTTAACGGGTTCGGATCAAAACAGGTTAATTTGTTCATACACGATTCATTAACGAGTCACTAACGGGTAAATCCGCTTAACCCGTTCGGATTGACCCGTTAGTGACCCGTTAATTTTTTTACTCAAAATTACAATTATATCATTTTTAACTTAAAAACAAAAATACCCTAACCTTATTTTGTATTTCCTAACTCTACTTCTCAGTTCTTAGTTGAGTTAGTTCTCACGAGTCACAATTGCCTCCCACACTTCCTCTAGATTGTAATTTTGGTGTTTTTTATTGTTTGGATTGTAATTTTATACTTATTTATTTAGTTTTATATTTTTGAAAGATATTGTGATTTTAAATTTTATGTGAAATTATGTTAATCAGATCAAATAGATTATTTAGGTCAATTTAATCCTTTACAAAAATGGGTTGAAATGGGTTGACACATGTCAAAAAGGGTCGAAACGAGTCATGTCATGTAGATATATTTTTAATTAATTCATAACGGGTCAAAATGGATCGTGTCGTGTCAACCCGTTATTTTAAGAGATTGTGTTAGGGTTTGGAAATCAAACCTATTAAGCTTAACGGGTCATGTTCAAGTTAGCCCATATCGTATAATATACACGACTTGACACGACATGAATATGACCCGTTAACACTATTTGTCACCCCTAACTGTCACAAATCAAGTCAATTGGCTAAAAATTATTCCTACAAGAAGAGGAAAAATCAAGACAATGAACAATCAAGATCGCCTAACCCACAAACTCATATGGTTCTTTTCGAAATTGATTCTGTTGGAACCGATGAATAGTATGTAATCATAAGTCTCCATGTTTATCTAGCTCGTAGTGCTACTAATTGGATAGTATACAATTCTAACCACAATATTTTTTCATCGTATCATAATACAGGCACCATTAAAGTGACGATAAGTAACTCCAGCTCTGCACAGATATTTGGAGTAGGAAAATTTGAACTCGAACTAACGTCTGGAAACACCCTTCCATTAGCATAAGTATTTTACGTGTCAAACATAAGGAGAAATGTAATTAGTGGATTTTTACTTAGCGGGGCAAGCTACAAATTTGTCATTTAAATATAATAAAATTATTGTAACTAAGTACGGGTCATTTGTGGAGAAAAGTTATGTGAGTAATAGGTTGTATGTAATAAATTTTTAAAACAATATAATGGATAAATTTGCTTCTAATAATAAATTTGCACTTTCTATATGTTCCTCTTCAACATAAGATGCTAGATTAGGCTATATTAATTGTCATAATGTTAAAAAATAATGGATTTAAAGATTACTCTTAAAGTTCTTGTTGATTTGAAGTAAAAATATTTAATGTGTTCAATCAAAACAATCTAGAAAACTATTTAAATTTGTTGTACGAAATTCGCCACTACTTGGACTAATTCATAGTGACAGTTTCTATTTAAATAATTTATTTTTAAAAGATGGTAATAAATATTTCATTATTTTTATGTATGATATGTTTAAATTTTGTTATGTTTACTTGATGAAAACATAATATGAGTCTTTTAATAAATTTTTTATCTATAAAACTGAGCAATTCTTCTACGTACAGTCGCTTGGTGCAAGCGGTCGGGAGTCGCTGACACCACGTTAGCCCAAATAGAAAAAAAAAACACAGGAAGACAAAATGTGTAAAATAAGAAAGAAAAAAAAAATCAAACTTTCGGATTTCGTTTGGCTTTCAGGTGGTTTCTTCTTCGTGTTCGATCATCTGTAACCCATCGATGCCCATTTTTATCAAGACCCGTGAACATGATTGCTATGACTTTGTCTTCATCACCTCTGTAATCCATACTCTGCAGAAGGGTAATCAACTCCAGAAGAATATTTACAATGAAAAAGTGCAGCCACGTCTTCAACTAAGGTCTTAGAATAAAATTTTCCTCTATCAGAAAGTGCAGCCCAGGAAATTTTTTTGAATTACCTTGTTAATAGCTGAATCATTTTTAGAGTCCATTAAATCACCCAATGCAGACTTCAAAATAAAATTTGTAACTGGCACTTTTACATCCTTGATGCAGAATTTCAAATATTTTGTATGTCCTCCCTGTCCATGGAAAAGTCATTTACAGCTGATTGCAACTCGTTAGCTTCAACTTCATGAGATTCAAAATTTGGAGTACCAGATCTTGAACTCTTGATGATCTCAACTTGCCTGAGCACCTTTTTGAGCATTATCAAAGAAGGATCTTGGAATAAAACATGATACAAAGACTAATATCCTAAATCTAATTATAAAATAGGAATAAAACAAAATTAAAACAAAGAAGATTGCTTTTAGTCTTTGCTTCTAATTGGCTTACCGAAAGCATGACACTGACACCATTAGAAATTTCTGGAATAAACAAATAGTTTGGAGGGATAGGTAAGTATTTCAGGATATATCCTTCTTGAGGGAAATTCCCTTTTTCCAGAAAGACTAAACAAAGAACTCAGATGCGACAAGTACGGAGATTACAGCCCTCAAAACAACAAGGACTTTGGGAACACCTTCTGGACAAACGAGTTCATCGCCATGCTCCGCCGTGAGGTACTGGACTCCTTCCTCTGCTCCAGCACTGTCTCGTGGAGCCAACCTTGTCTCTAGCATCGTCACGAATATTGAGGTCCCCAAAACCTCTTCAACAGCGTTGTACGTTGTGCACTACACAGCCAAAGACTCCCGCAAGCTCTGTCAGTTGTCGGCGACTACGCTTGTGCTATAGCTTTCCAGGAGAGGATCAAACTGTCGGACGAGAAAATGACATACTATCAGAAAATGGCATACTATGGGAACTGGAAGGAGGGAGAGTTCGAAGGGAAATGAAGTAAAACTAAACGGTGCGTTTTCAAATTTTGCCACATCAGCTACCGTTTGCCCCGCACTTATAACATGCAACTGTATATAGCTTTTTTCAAAACTGAGTTGAAAACCAATTTGAGAAAAAGATTAAAATTATCAGCTCTGATAGAGGAGGTGAATATTTCTCTAATAAATTGATTGAATATTGTGAGAAAAATGGTATTACACATGAGAAAACCTCTTCATATTCTCCTCAATCCAATAGTGTTGCTAAAAGAAGAAATAGAACCTTAGTAGATGTGGTCAAATGTATGCTCTCTAGTTCCAACCTACTCAAGCAATAGTGGGGAAAGGAATAGTTACATCTTATTTTATCTTAAATAGAGTACCATTTAAGGGATTTGACCAAACACCGCATGAATTCTAGAATGGTAGAATACCAAATATTAATTTTCTTAGAGTTTGGAGTTGTCTTGCCAATATTAATGTCCCAAGAATTAAGAAAATGAAACTAGGTCCCAATACAATAGATACAATATTTATTTGGTCTGCTAGACATAGTTTTGCATATAGGTTTTAATTATCAAATCAAAAGTCTAGGGATGCAATATTCTTTAAAGATCTATTTTCTTACAAAAATAAAGTAGAAAGATCTTTACCTGCATTGATTTTTCCTTCCGCTAGTAGTCAACTTGTCATTTTATTTAATCCTGAGAATTCTTCTAGATTAGAAAATGAATTTGGAAGAAGAAAATGGGTGAGAAAGGAGAAAGACTTTGGACATGAGTTTTATACCTATTATATGGAGGAAGACCTTTTGACTTTCAAGGATGTCATGCTTTCTATTTATTATTTTTTTTTAAAGAAGTTGTAAAAAATGAGATCAAACTTCTTAAGATTAATGTCACCTGAAGCCCATTAATTAGGTTATCGGTAGTGAAAACACAACCTTCTTGATTGGAGATCCCAAGAAGAAGGTTTAATGGAAAGAACAAGCCACTTGAGTGGTTGGAGAGCACTATTAAAATATTATTACCGGTCAATTCCTAGGGTGTGAATACTAACAAATGCAATGGTAAATGAAAAGCTAAATGCTTCGAATGAGTCCAAAACTAAGACGAGGTATTAAATTACATATACCCTTGAAGGAAACATCTATGTAAGTGTGACTATGAGACTGCAGTCTATGGTAATTGTGTTATTCCCTATAACACTTATGAATCGAAGATACAATGTATGACTTTTATGCACCGCCTTGATGGGAACCTAATATATGTTGTATTGTGTCAGTGGTACAAAGAAGGCTAAATTAAAAGACTTTGGTTCAAGACTTAGTCATCATTGATCTTTCATATGAAAACATGCTTACACTAAGTATACGTTCAAACCCACAAGCTATTTCTATTGATGCATAGTACTTAGTCTAAAATCTCTTCTATTTTATGTTTTTAATATTTTTAATCAGGTAATTTAAAATTTTTTAACCATATTTAGTATTAATATATGCACAATGTTAATAGTTGCTTTAGATGGAAAAGAAGGAAAAATTCAATCAAAGTGCGCTTGGGGAAGAGGGCCATCCAACATTGGACTACACAAAATCTTGTGTTGTTTGGTTATAATTGACACATGTTGTATTCACTGAAAATTTGTGATTTTACAAAAGTTCTATCAATTTCTATAAATTGGGAACCCCACCCATGAATTTACTTTCTTCAAAATTCTCTAGAAAAGTAGAGAAACATTTCTTCTTTTATTTTGTCTTTCTTTCTTTAGACCTTGGTTATTTTATATCGGGTTTGAGGTCTTCTTTTGTATAGACCAAAAATTAGGTTAACAGGAGCCAACGTTGTTATATCTTGGGAGTAGACTGTCAAGAAGTCTAATGCATGTTAAGATTTGGAGGCAGCGCAATCCATTCTAAGAAAATTGTCCATCACAACGTGCCTCAATACTGGATTCTCCTTTTCTAAATCATTTGTTAAGGACTTGTTTCACCACTACGCACTCCCAATCTCTTGAAACCAAAGAGTAAGATGGCTTGGGGGTTGGATGAGGCCCTTCCGATGCCTAAGTCAGTAACGATAGGAATCCTCTTAGAGTAAAATTATTCAAGAGCTTCATTAGCATACCTAGATTCTTTAAATAGAGAACTTGTCTTCTTAGGATCATCCGGACTAACTGTTTTGTCCACTATTTGAAATTTGAATGTAGGAACTTTCGAGCTATCCACTCATTTTGAATGAGTGAATACCCTAATTGTCCCAGGATAAGCGGGCAGGCATTTCTTTCCTTAACCAACTGGCATGAGCTCTATCGGGTTAGAGGGATTTGAGACTTGAGTGTAGTGATTTGTTTGGTCATTGTGACTCAGGCCCAAGGCGGCACCCTACGAGCCCTTATGGCGGTATAAAAGCCCTCCAATTATCCTGCAAAGTCTCACCACATATGGTCTGGTGTCACTTTTGAACTAGATATCGTTGAGCCCCTTCGATGGAATTAATTGACGCCTCTCCAATTACCCCACGAAGCCTCATCGTGCATCGTGCAATGGGGCTTTTAAACCAAGAGGTGTTGGGCCTCTTCGGTGGAATTAATTGACGCCCCTCTAATTACACCGTGAAGCCTCATCATGCGTTATGTGATGGAGCTTTTAAATCACGAGGTTTTGGGCCTTTTGAATTGGGCCAAAGCCCCCCCGTTTACCCTAGGAGTCCTTGTCACACGCGATGCGGTGATATTCATTCTTGGGGAAACGTTTGGGGTTTCACTTCGATATTCTCCCAAAATGTCTGTCAGAGTCGATACACCTTCCCCTTTGTCAACTGCCACCAGTATTTATTGTTCCCTGCCACTTCGCTTTTTTTTCTTCACTTCCTATCTTCTTGTACAAGCTTTGTGTTCCCTTCCTTCTCTTGCGTCCGAAACCCTTCATGCTTTCAAGCCCTCTCTTCTTTCTTCTTGCATTGCTTTCATCTGTTTTTTGTGTATCTATGGCTACCGGGAAAGACAAAGGTACAAGCCCATCTCGTGGAGGTGGTTCTTCGCGACCTCACGAGTCTTCTACCCATCGCGAAGGCGCTATGGTTGACCCTAGTGTCGAAGGAGACACTTCCAGCTCCATCGTCGAAGACCATCACTGGGTTTCCACCCTCTCACCTCAAGAACTGGATGTTGCGAGGGACCAATTCAATATCCCCGATTCGGTGGGGCTGTCGCTACCCAACCAGCGACATGGTGCCGTTGACGTCAGAGGTATGGCAATCTCTGTTGTCCTATATTTAGCTATGTTTACCATGGGGCTTCATTTGCCGTTTGTGCTGCCTGTTCTTAATGTCTTAGAGGTCTCGGGTCTTGCTCCAGCCCAATTGGTGCCTAACCCTTGGTGTATTTTAATGACCCTTGGTGGGAATTTCCGACAGATGAAGCCTCACATCTGGAATTACCCGTTCAAGTGTCTTGGTTGCCCTTTCCCAACAAGCCTAACCACGAGGTTTTGTTGTCTTCCAGAGTGGAAGCTCGCATCCGCCTAGTTCAATCTTGGGCAATCGCTAACATTAGGTCCATTTGGTCTGACGCCCACCAACATCAATAGATTCCTGATGGTACCTAGCCGAGCCCATGTGCTCAGTTGCAAAAAAGAGACCCCTCCTAGAGGTAAGGGTAAAAAGAAGAAAGCTTGCCTTAGGGCCAAGTCGTTGGACGCATCCAGCTCTTCCCTTTTGGCGAGCGAAGGAGAAGGGTCGAGGAACCCCCTAGTGCCCCAAACTAGTTCATTAGATGACATCATGGACCAGGCGGACGCCGAACTGGACTTCATATTGGATGGAGGCTGAGGAGACCATGAGGTCAGAGGCTCCCTCTGGAATTGCAAATTTGGCCACCTGTCTGAGTGAAGCGCAAAAGGAGGTGGAGAAATTGTGAGAGGCAAAAATTGACTACGTTACCCGCCTGACTGCCTCTGAGGAAGAACGTTGAGAAACCAACACCTAGCTAAGCCTAGCTCAGGGTGAGAAAGCTAAGGTAGCATAGGATTTGGCCACCGCTGAGAATTCTCTTAAGGAGAACGATTACCCTTTTTTTGGCGTTGAATCAAAGTTAGGAGGCCTGCAAGAAAAACTTAGCTACTTCCGAATCGGAAGTATTTGAGCTAAATTGGGAGCTGGGCCACTTGTAAGAGCAGATTAGTCGCCTCATTCCTCAAATTAACTTTGCCTGCACAATTCAAGATCGTGGTTTTGGCCTTAGCTTCAAGATCGGGATTAAGTAGCTGTGGGAGCTTCGGCTTGCACATCTCGGGATTAAGCAACTGCATGAGCTTTTGAGTTGAGCCCCTTTGATAGAATTAACTGACATCCCTCCATCCTTATTATTTTATTTTATTCTCTAATTTGTAAAGCGCATGCAAATATATCTTATATCCATATTTTCCTAACAAAATATTAATATACAAAAAGGACTACAAAAAATTTCGTGATGAATTAATTTAGTTTCAAATGGTACATCATATTATAAATTTACTTATTACAAAATAAATATGATAAAATATATTAATCATTCCCCATACTTGATTTTTTTATTATTGTTAAATTAAAGAAATTCTTCTACTCATAATTTATATATCATATATTTGATAAAAATAAAATAAAAAAAATAATAATATGCGGTATGACACGATTAGAAAGTATATTTTTGGTGTTTCAAAACAAAGGAGAAAAACAATGGGTCGAGACGACGCTTCCACAGGTCGCAACTAGAGTCATAGTCCCAATTCCATTGAAGTTTAGTGGTGTAGCAAGTAGCAACCGAGGTGGAGGTTTCAAAGGCCATACATTTTCCAGAAGGGTTGTGGCCTTATCTCCCTCTCTTCTTCTTTGAAAAGCCTCCACGCCTCCTTTGAAAAGCCTCCATTCCCTCTACACCGTCTCAGAATCTCTACCGTTTCTATCCATTTTATATGTTTATATTATTTAAGTACTTTTAGCGAGCACACTCTTGTCACTAAATAGTAAATACAGTAGTTTTGCTTTTTAAAGATGGCTTCTTTCATAGGCGTTTCGTCCATTTACAGAACTCCAACACTCGAGCTTTATAGAAGGACGGCAACATTAACAACAACGCCTTTGCTTTCGTTACCCTTATCGGACAAGTGTCACCTCAATAATGTTCCGAAAGCCTACAACACCGGCCAAAAGCCCTTCTCTTTCGAATCCGGCAGTACACTTAGGAGTGGCTTCAAGCAGCAGAGCCTCGGTTTGGTTCCGTCCGCGATTGCCACCCCCAATTCTTCGGTCCTAAGTGAAGAAGCATTCAAAGGCCTCAGTGGTGGTTCCCCAGAAGACTCTCTGGATGACTATTATGACTCTGAGGTGGAACCATCTTCTGCTGCCTCTGTGGGTGAGGAAGAAGTCACCATTTCCAAATTGGGTTTGCCTCAGAGTCTCGTCGATACCCTCGAGAGCCGTGGGATTACTCACCTTTTCCCCATTCAAGTATATCATCCTCTCTCTCCTTCTCTCCCTTTTTTCCTGAACAACTTTCCTTTTTTCAGTTTTTAATTTCCTGAATTGTTTGAACGAAAATAACTTTTCATTAAACAAAATTTAGGAATTTAAAGAAAGAAAATGAAAAAAATAAAATTATTGATGATTGTCAATTCAGTTGTGAAGTGGGATGCTATAAGCAGAGTTTGGCTACTAATACGGTATCTAACTTCCATCATGTTCCGCAGAAGACAGGGGCCCGTGGAAGAGTTTTTAGCTTTACTAATTGATAGGTTTGTAGGAAACTTACTCGCACATAATTAAGGGAACCATTGAAAGGTGACTAAAACACCAGAAACGGGGACTACTCGAGCTACTGAGAGGGCTTTTCCCAACCTAGCTTAGTTTTTTTGTTGTGCTTATTTATTTTTCTTGAAGTCTCTTGCTGTGCTTATCAAGCCTTTTCTTATCTTACTTTGATAAGCCACTTGAAAAGGCCTAAAGGCCTTTTGTATCAGTAAATAAGAGTTTTGTTGATGAGAAATAGGCATAACCCAGGTACATAGGACATATACAATAGCAACACCTATACATGATTGACTAGAATGCTAGAATACAAGGAATTACTGAACATTCAGCCCATTGGAATCTATTACGATCGACCAATGGAGTAAAGTGTTCAAAAAGAAAATTTTAAGCTCATTAATTGACCACTCTCTTCAAAGCTTCTCTCATTCCTCTCCGATTTGCTAGGAAATCAACTACCTTTCGTGGCATCACCCAAGCTGACCCCATTCTAGCAATGAATTCATTCCAACGGGGCATGGCAGCCTCACAATGAAGAAGTAATTGTTCGACAATCTCCCCACTCTTTTTGCACATGCAACACCAGTTCATTATGATAATTCTTTGTCTTCGTAGATTATTGAGAGTGAGAATCTTCCCCAAGGGAGCAATCCATACAAAGCAAGCTGCTTTTAGGGGAGCCTTAGATGCCGTTAAGATAGTGAGTTGAGATGAGATAAGTTAAGATGAAAGTTTAATAAAATATTGTTAGAATATTATTTTTTAATGTCATTATTGTTTTGGGATTTGAAAAAGTTGAATTGTTTATTATATTTTGTATAAGAATTTAGGAAATTTGTAATGATGAGATGAGATGAAACACTTTCACTATCTAAACATGGCCTTAGTCTTTTAAATATTCTTCTATGTTTCGTATGAGAGACTTGTAGAAAGCACGAACATAAAACTTCCCTTTGTTCGACAGATTCTAGATGATCCTATGTGTCTCTCCCACCCTCACTCTAGTAGAGTAGACAAGATTGCAGTACTCAGTGAATGCTTCAACTTTCCAATCTTGTGCGGCTTTGAAAAAAGTGACCTTCCATTAAGAAAAGCTATTGGACAGCTCTAGGAGATTTGAAACTGAGGCTTCTTGCGACCTCGCAATTCCAAAGCTTCCAGGATATACTTCCTGTAAGGGCTTGTTATCACACCATAGGTCATGCCAAAACTTGATTTTAAACCCATTCCCCACCTCAAATTGAATGTATCTAGAGAAAGTCCCCCACCCTCTTCTTATGTGCTTTCAAGCTCTATCCCATATGGTTCAATCACCTCATTTGTGCACCATCCACCCCAATCCTCACCAAAAATTGAGTCAATTATGGTCCTCCATACAGCCCCCCTTTCTAATGGGTATCTATCTGCATAACAATTTTCCCAATAAAGCGCTATTAAAAACCTAGAGATTCCAAATTTCCAAACCTCCTTTGAGATTGGAGAGCATTCCATGAACCATTTCACCAGATGGAATTTAAACTCATCATCCATTCCTCCCCATAAAATTCATGCTCTAGCTTCTCTATATGGTGAGCCACCTTAATGGGAAGTGGGAACAAGGACGAGAAATAAGTAGGCAAGTTGGAAATTGTGTTTTTTTTTTTTTTTTATCAAAGTTACCGGATAGAATTTAGGCCATGTTAAGTATAAACCCAACCCGAGATACGGGAGATAAGTGCATGGGAGTAATGTGATGAATAAATTATAAAGTTGCTGGAGTTCAGGAGCCAGGAGTGTCATGGGTAGTTAATGGAAAAAGATCTGAGGAATAGCAGTTATACATGAATAGAGCAGCTGTAACGTGTATAGCATGCCGCGTGCATGCTAAGTGTTATTAACTTTTACTTTTAACTTCCTAAGTGCAAGTGTGTGTGTGTGTGTGTGTGTGTTTATTTCTCTAAAATATGTAACTGTTTTGGTGTGCTGTTTATTTACTCTGAACTGTGGTTATTCTCCTTCCCTCAGTGGAGATTATCGTGTAATGTTGTGATTCAATGCATTCCATTCTTCCTTTATGCATGCGTTCTTCGACTAGGACCTATCATACTTCCCTAGCTGAGAAGGACGGGCAATTGCAGTGAAGAATTAACGATTCCCTTTTTGCCAGTAGCTACTTTAGATATGGCACGCAGTTTAAGTCAAGTCCCACCCAAGAACCAATTGTTGGCTAGGTCACTTCATTGATGGCTCAATATAGCTCTGTTAGGTTTTAGAATAAGTTCTACTGTTCTCAACTTCAGTGGAATTAGTATTGCTTCTTAGAGTACATATGATCAACTGTCATATTAGCAAACCGGATGCTGCTAAAGCAATAGCTTTTTACTTAATAATATTTTGGTATGCAATTTATCAATTTGATTTGTATTCAAACTCTTTTAGCACAGTCCTTGATTATCTAACTGAATCAAATTAGTTGCTCCAAAAATTTACTTTCATGAAATGCTACCATTATGTAAAGCACACCTATGATCCGGAATAAATATGAACTGATGAATGCCTTCTCTATGCTTTTCGATGGTATATGATATTTTGTGAGTGCTAAAGTTGGCTTGACCGATAAAAATAAGTTGGCTTTACATATCAACCTGCCTCTTCTTATTTCATTTCCTAGATTCTGAATTTTCCAGTTTTCCTCTTCTAATTAAGTTTTACAGTTTTACTCTTTTTTTTTATAGGTAGTTTTACACTTTTACACTTACAAAAAAAAAAAAAAATTATAATTTTACTTTCTCTTCTATTTTAGGGTACAAATCTTGTTTGCTTTGTTATTTTGAATGTCTATCTTTGTTATTCTGTTATTTACATAAAAAATAACTGTGTGTGTGTGTGCATGTTCGTGTGTATGTGTGTATTTATGTCTAAGATTTTATATACACTATGATAGCTTTTTCCCTTGCCTATAAAGAAAATAATTTTTCCCTTTATTCATATAGAGAGCTGTTTTAGTCCCAGCACTGGAAAGTCGAGATCTCATTGCTCGTGCAAAGACTGGGACTGGGAAGACGCTAGCCTTTGGGATCCCAATTATTAAACGCCTTTACGAAGATGACGAACAAAGAGGGTCTCAGAGGTTTTTGCAATATCAAATATGTTAAAAGCTACTGCTTGAAATTTGTTTCACATTTGGTGTTCATGTAATTCTTTATATTTTTGCAGGCGGTCTGGTCGTCTTCCTAGAGTTTTGGTTCTTGCACCTACACGGGAGCTAGCAAAGCAAGTGGAAAAAGAGATTAAAGAGTCTGCACCTTATTTAAATACTGTATGTGTTTATGGAGGTGTTTCTTATGTCACACAGCAGAATGCACTTTCCCGTGGAGTTGATGTAGTTGTTGGGACTCCTGGTCGAATAATCGACCTGATAAAAGGTAACAGCCTCAAACTGGGGGAAGTTCAATATTTGGTCCTTGATGAAGCTGATCGGATGCTTGCGGTTGGCTTTGAGGAGGATGTGGAAGTAATTTTGGAAAAGCTTCCACCTGCACGTCAGAGCATGCTCTTTTCTGCAACTATGCCTGGTTGGATAAAGAAACTGACACGGAAATATTTGAATGACCCGTTGACAATTGATTTGGTACAAATTATTTCTTTTTTATTCTCCAAAGAATTTCAGAACCTTCATGTCTCCACATCATGCATGATTAGATAATCTCATGGGATAAGGCATATAAGCATCTCCTTATAGTATACATTTTGAGAGGTATACCATCAATGTTGCTTACGGACACCTTGTGTATGGTTTACCTATCACTTATAATAGTCCATGACATGTTCTTTCTAATAGCACAAGGGGTGAGCACAAGATGATTATCATATTGCAGATGCCTAGCGAGAAAACAAGAAAAAAATAATGTGACCAGCCTCATTCGCATGGTTATGATCTGTTTGCTCAGTTCACTTGGATAGTCAATGTGGCAAATTGAATAAAATGTGATCTGGATTTTTGTGCCTCTCTCTCTCTCTCTCTCTCTCTCTCTCTCTCTTTCTCTCTCTTTACAGATGTAATTTTAATTTCTCACCCTACCCACTGGTTCACAGCTTAGTTAAAAGTATGTGAACTGCCATTCAACTTGATTTGAACTGTGAGATTTGGGATAGTTGTTTTTTATTTGTTGTAATGCTTGATGCAAGCTTCAAGTTGTGACATTCCCATGATAAGATAATCACTTTTTTTTTTTTTTTACTTCCACTTAAAGATTCTTTTATGGGTAAAGTTAGCAGCTAGGTTAAAGCTTTTGCTTATAGCATTTGAGAAATCTTCATGTTTGGCCTTTTGTCTAGTGGCCCAGATTTCTCAATATGTAATGGTTAAACATGACATACTTCTGATGATGCTTTGAGTTATAAATAAATAATGTCCATGTTTAACATCAATATCAAAGTGAGAGTGGAAATTAAGGGTTCATTTGAACACTTGGAGTATCTTAGGGGATGTTTGGGGAATGAGATGAGATGAGAAATCTGTGAATTGTAGTGAAATGGTTTGAGTTAAGATGTTTCATTGGGTTTTGAGAAAGAATAGAGAAAAAGTTTAAAAATATTATAAAATTTAAATATTATTATAATATTTTTTATTTTATTTTTATTTTTTTATTTTTGTATTTGAAAAAGTTGAATTTTTTTTGTATTTTGTTTGGAAGTTTGGGAAAATTGTAATGATTAGGTAATGATTAGATGAAAAAATTAAAGATTTGAAATTGAAAAATATTTGTGTTTGAGTGATGTTTGGGAAGGAAATTTACCTATAAAAAAAAAAAAAAATTGTTTGGGAAGGAAATGAGATGAGATGAAATCATCTCTATTCACAAACAACCCCTTAGAATTCTGTGAATAATAGTTAAATGGTTTAAATTAAGATGTTTTATCGAGTATTGAGAAATGAGAGTGAAAATGTTAAATAAAAAGTTGTATTGGTTTGTGTTTGGATAATGATTAGATGAAAAAGTTGAAGATTTGAAATTGAAAAGTGTTTTGTGTTTGAGTGATGTTTGGGAATAAAATTATGAGAAGTTTTAAGAATTTTGAGACCCACCCATGGGTTGCCCAAGTGGTAAGGGCAGACTTGTGTGCATGAGCCCGATGTCACAGGTTCATTTCCCCCTGGGATCAATCATCAAACTGCAATTTAAGTGGGAGGCCATGACAGTGGATTGCTCTGCTAGTCTCCCCAGGGGTTTAGGTTCCATGGGTGAGTCCTAAGGGCTCTGCTGTGGGGTGGTTCCCCCGTCATCAAAAGAAAAAAAGTTTTAAGAATTTTGTGTCTCATCTCTGTGTCCAAATGAGCCCTAAGTTTCAAATCTTATTTTTGTCCATTTCTCTTCCTCTCCATAGGTTGGCGATCAAGATGAAAAGCTCGCTGAAGGGATAAAGCTTTATGCTATAACAGCTACTGCAACTTCGAAGCGCACCATTCTTAGTGACCTTATAACAGTAAGAGTTGGCAGTCATATGTTAGTATTTTAGCTGATGTTTTGTAATCTAATTTATAATTAGAAGTCTTGATAATTCATAAAGCCTTGACCATTTGGCAAGTCCACAACAATGAAGATCTCTCTCAAGTCTTATTAGTTGTTAGCCTTTACTTTGTGTGTATTTGAATCTATATTTCCATTACTCTTATGTGATTTATTTATAATCATGTTAACCGTCTGTATACCTCTCAATCAATAGAATATTTTCTTTACTTTTCTAAAGGCAAGGTCAAATATACGTGAAAAAATATTTGACATTCATTATTTAAAAAAAATTGTGAACTTTTTTTCCTGGTTACTCTCTTGTTCTAGTTTTTTTTTTTTTTTTTTAATATAATTATCTCTTGTTCTAGTTTTCTAATATTTCAGGATATATTGTTGTCAAATTTCATTGCATCAGTAGTGTGTCTCTGTGGATGACTCGTCTAGTTTAATTTCAAACCTAAGGGGATCTTTTTTTTTTTCTTACATTTTACTGGGTGTTAATTTACTTTTCAGGTATATGCAAAGGGTGGGAAGACCATTGTTTTCACACAGACTAAACGTGATGCCGATGAAGTCTCGATGGCATTAACAAATAGCATTGCTTCCGAAGCATTGCATGGAGATATATCTCAACATCAGAGGGAAAGAACATTAAATGGATTTCGACAAGGGAAATTCACAGTGCTTGTCGCCACTGATGTTGCATCCCGTGGACTTGATATCCCAAATGTTGACCTAGTAAGTTTGTGGAATTTCTTTATAATCGATAATAAAATTCATGTATTAGCTTTGTGGATTCTGGTATCATGTGCTTCCTAAGATAAAATCTAGTATCATAAGAATGCATTTTCAAAGGAAAAAAAAAAAGGATACGAAACTGTTGCAGACTTTCGCTCATATTGGGAATCTTCACTCGTACATCTAATTGCTTGTTACACCTACAAGCTTTAAGACTTTGCTTTTATTAAAAATCTGCAACCCTTACACTTCGCTCAAATATTAGGATTCTAGATTGTTCTTCTGATGCGTTGGAATTCTGTTGTTTCACTCTTTACCCGTTTCTCCAGGTTATTCACTATGAACTTCCCAATGATCCAGAGACTTTCGTGCATCGCTCTGGTCGTACTGGTCGTGCAGGAAAAGAAGGTACTGCCATTCTCATGTTTACTAGTAGCCAGAGGAGAACAGTGAGATCCCTTGAGCGTGATGTGGGATGCAAGTTTGAGTTTGTTGGCCCACCATCTATCAAAGAGGTTCTGGAGTCATCTGCTGAGCAAGTAGTTGCTGCTCTAACTGGAGTTCATGCCAAGTCTATAGAGTTTTTCACGCCAACTGCACAAAAATTGATTGAAGAACAGGGAATAAGTGCTCTTGCAGCTGCACTAGCACAATTGAGTGGATTCTCCCAACCTCCTTCATCCCGGTCTCTAATCAGTCATGAGCAGGTAAATAATGATTCTTCTATTTTTTGTGAAGGTCTCATCAATATTAGCAGTTGAATGATGATCCTTTGATTTTCGGTTTGAAGCTTAGTAGTCCTCAAATTCCCTTATCAACAGTTTCTCCTTCGGGAAATAACAGTTCTTGAGTATTGAAATGCAGTTTGTTCAGTTGTGTTCAAATGATTTTCAACTCAACCGAATGTATGCAAAAGAAAAATTCCTATTTGCTTGATGATGAAGACATCCCTGTGATTCCAATGGCCCTTTGGCTTGAGCTTGTCTCCACCTGTTCCAAGTATGGTGTGTGATATCAAAGGGTTGATCCCCCTAATCATAGTTTCCTAGAGAGAAAAATCCTTGATTAAGGAACTTATTAAAAAACAAAATTATTTGGAAAGTGCAGTCAGCTTAATCCTTGAATGCCAAAACCCTAATCTCAGGGCCATTACTTGCAATGTCAGAAGTTTCATGATGCCTAAAGATGGCAAATTCTGAATTCATGAATTTTATATGCTAAAATATATGGTGCTAAAAGATTCTCTGGTTGATCTTAAGACTTTGTGGTGTTATTTGCAGCCTTGTATTGGGCTCTGATGATTTATTCATACTTGTTACTTGTATTGCAGGGATGGGTTACATTGCAATTGACTCAACATCCACCTTATTCTAGTAGATACCTGTCTGCTAGATATGTCACTGGGCTTCTTTCTGACATTTACCCTGCAGCCGCTGATCAAGTTGGAAAAATACATCTAATTGCTGATGAAAGGGTTTGTATATAAAATATGCACTGCTTATTCTGTTTTAGTAACTCTATATCAATGCATTCCATTTTTCTAGTATAAGTTATGGCTGTTGCTTATATCAGGTGCAAGGTGCTGTTTTTGATCTTCCAGAGGAGATTGCAAACGAGTTGCTGAATAGGCAAACACCACCTGGAAACATTATTTCCAAGATTACCAAGGTCGATATAGATTTTTCCCTTTTGTATTATAGTTGCTTATGCATGACTACATATGTTGCATGTGCTGGCTATGATTTGATTAATTTAAAGTTTTTCTATGGGTTTGAGTCTTTGAATTAAACTATCAACATAGAAGTGAATTCTTTTGTTCTTCTATTTTAATGACAGTTGCCTGCCTTGCAAGATGATGGCCCTCCGAGTGATTATTATGGCAGGTTTTCTAGCAGGGATCGGAATAACGGACGTGGATCTAGGGATCGGAGAAGTCTTAGAAGCTCACGGGGTTGGGGCAGTGGTCAAAATTCTGACAGTGATGATGGTTTTTTTAGGAGTGGTAATCGGAGTTATAGAACTGATAACAGCTGGTCGCGGTTTGCAAAGAGCAGTGGGGATGATTGGCTGATTGGAGGTAGACAGTCAAGAACCAGGGACAGGTATATCTCATTTAAAATTTCTTGCTGTTTTGTGAATTCCTAAAAGAACATATCCTTAATTCTGTAACTCGTGTTAGTTGGCATTGAAAGTGTTACAAAGTAACTTATTGGCAATTCCCTTATGTAGTAAATGATACTAGGTAGGAACATCTGACAATTAAAAGGTTTGCAAAAACAGAAGGGCTGTTTAGCACATCTGTTTTATGGACTAAACTAAAGACGCAAATATAGAATATCTATGTTCTTTACAGAATGAGAATCAAGTCACTCTTGCACATTCACCTCATCCATTTAACTGAGCCAGCAGCACAAGTGCCTGCATTTTCATCCCTCAAGAAATAAAGGTGACGTAGTTAAAGCCCCATTCCTTAGACGAGTGACAGTCTACAAGGGTGGAGTTAACCATTGGTTTTTTTTTTTATTTTACTGCAAATACCCCATAAAACCTCTTTCAAGGGTCTGTTTCTATTGGTGAGTTTTTTGTATTTAAGTTAACAGTCATAGTTCAAATCTGCATAAAAGTCATCAGATATCTGAATTTGCGTTACAGAGGCTTTGGAGGTTCCTGTTTTAATTGTGGACGGTCTGGGCACAAGGCATCAGAATGCCCAAACAAGAAAAGCTATTAGTCGTGCCGCAGTCTACATGAGGTTTCATCTCCCAAGTGGGTGTAAGGCGGCTGCTGCTGCTTAAACTTGCTTTGGAATGTTTCAACACAGCCTGTCAATAGGTCCATGAGATTGAGATGCTGCAAAGGTTGACAGTGTCTTTGTAGTTTTGATTTTCTATTAACGTAGCCATTGAACTATTATCTACCTTGAATCTCTTGGTACTGATGATATTTCCCAACTATAGAGATTCTGTGGTGTCATGCATTGTTATATCCGTCTTTAAAATGTGACAGTTATTTTGTTTTAACTGGTGCTTCAGCACTTGGTGAATGGATTCCCCGGTCTGAACTTGCCTCTCTCGATGCTAATCTTAACAGAGAAACTGTCATCAAGTGCCTATTGGAAGGTTCTTCTAAATATATGCAATTTATGGAATTTATCTTATAGCATTTGTGCCCTTGGTGGTGCCCTTGGTGGTAGGGGTGTCAAATCGTGTTAACGGGTCGTATTCGTATTGTCTCAAGACATGTATATTATACTATATAGGTCAACTTTAATCCGATCCATTAAGCTTATCATGTCAAAATCTCAAACTCTAACATGATTCATTAACATAACGGGTCGTGTCGTAAAAACCTTTTTGACCTGTTTATGTAAATGGATTGAACATATCCAAAATTAACTTATTTGACCTAGTTAAGTTTAACATAATTTTATATAAATGTTAAAACCACAATATTTATTAAAAACAGAAAACTAACTACAATATTCAAACAATAAAAATATCGAAATTAAAATCTCAACAATTTTATTTTTTAGGTATAAGGGTATAATTGTAATTTTAACTTTCTTAACGGGTCAAAACGGATTATAATGGGTCAAAACGGGTTGACCCATTATCAACTCGTTAAGCAAATGTGTCTTAACGAGTCAACCCGTTTTGACCCGAACCAGTTAAGGGTAAACTCTAACTAGTTTTTATCATGTCGTGTTCGTGTTGGGTTAACCGGTCGTGTCATATATTGCTACCCTTACTTGGTGGGCTTACATCCACACTCATTTTATCTCCATCAACTCTAAACAAAAGACGATGGTGTTATGGCAGTAAAAACATTTAATTGGATTCAGGTAATTTAGCTGATGCACGTGGGACATGAACTTTTACATCCTCAAGACAAATTGTAGATGATAGACGAAATTGTATTTTGTGGGAGGGAGGGAGAGGAGTCTTATGGCCCCAGCAGGGCCCCGCCCTATTCCCCACCCCGCATATTTAAAAAAATTATATAAATATATATTTATACATATTTATTATTTTTACTATATAGAAATATAATAATATGTATTAAGTAGAACTTTTACTTAATTATGTCAAAGCAATACAAGAGTCTCATATTGTTTAAGTATGAGACTTGTATTGCCAAGACAACCTATAAAAGAGACACCTTACTATACAAAATATACACTATCAAATTTAAATATAGTCATAATTACAAATTTAAATTTATAATTTGTGTTCAAAAATGTGTTTTTCAGAAATAATTTTTGAGTCTAGTGGGCTATAGTCCATTATTGAATGGGCGGGGAGCGGGGTGGATGAGGGGTTCACCCACGCCCCTAACACCAGGATGGGGTCTGGGGGTGAAAACCCCACACCCCTGCCCATGTGGCGTGGGGGCAGGTAGGGGGATACCCCGCCCTGTAAGGTGCGGGTAAGCACCCTTACTCTCCTGGATTCTCAATTCTCTTTCTAAAGAAACTATAGCTAGTGTCATCTATGTTAATTCTGCCATGGAGATGTGGTATGGTTCTACTCCTACTTTACCTTTCTCACAATTGCAATGCCAACAACTTCTAGCCCTTCTTATTTCGGAATCACATGCCTCTACATCACAGGCAGCAAATGTAACCTCTTCTTCATCTCTTGAACATCTTTTAGGTAACTCTTCTCCACTTTATCTTCTAAACATTCTGTCTTTTCCATCAAGAAAATCAATTTTTCCAATTTTGCTTCTAATGATTGGATAATAGATACTGGTACTACGATCACATAGTTCATTCAATATCTTTATTCACTTCCTATCAGCCTATTCATAATTCCTTTGTCAAATTACATAATGGAGCTTCTGCATCAGTTACTCATATAGGTTCCATTTATCTGTCAGCCTCTCTTATT
Source organism: Juglans microcarpa x Juglans regia (assembly GCF_004785595.1). NCBI lineage: Eukaryota > Viridiplantae > Streptophyta > Magnoliopsida > Fagales > Juglandaceae > Juglans > Juglans microcarpa x Juglans regia. The sequence goes on from NC_054595.1 coordinate 54,757, forward strand.
TTACATAATGTGTTATGTGCTCCTTCTTTCACTTTCAACCTTTTATCTATCAGTAAACTACTCAATTGTTCCTCTTGTTGCTTAACTTTCCTTCATGATGCTTGCTTTATTCAAGACCTCATCCATTGGATAACGATTGGAAAGGGTAAAGCTAAAGAAAGACTATACTTGTTGCAACAATCAGAACAACCTGTTAGCCCTATAGATGTCTCCTTTCTTCACTTCTGTTTTCAATACCTCTAGTCATAATACTGTTGTCGTTTGGTACAAAAGGTTTGGTCACCCATCATTCTCTTGAATGAGACTTTTACCTCATATTATATCTCACATTTCTGACAATAATTCCACACATTGTGATGTTTCTCCTCTTGCTAAACACAAGAGATTACTATTTCTTAATAGTCAAAGTAATTCATCATTTCCTTTCGAGCTCATACACAATGACATTAAGGGGCCATTTCACCCTCAATCCATAGATGGCTTTCAATATTTTTTTTAACCATAGTAGATGATTATTCTCGAAACACTTGGATTTACTTAGTAAAGTCCAAATATGATGCTCGGGTTTTATTACAACATTTTACTGCTATGGTTGAAACTCAGTTTGAATCCAAAATCAAAATCATTTGTATTGACAATAGTAGTGAGTTTGCTATGCACCAATTCTTCTCTACAAAAGGAATTCAACATCAACTTTCATGTATAGCTACTCCTCAACAAAAATTTGTCTTAGAAAGGAAGCATCAGCACATTCTTAATGTTGCTCGTGCTTTCCTTTTTCAATCTAACCTTCCCTTTTTAGTCTAGACTGATTGTGTTCTTACCGTTGTGTATTTGATCAACAAAATTACATCTCTTATACCATCCAATAAAACCTCCTATGAACTGCTCTTTAAAAGACCACCCTCATATGACCATCTCAAAGTCTTTGGCCCCCTTTGTTATGCATCCGCTTTAGCCCAAAACAGATCCAAATTTGCTCTCAAGGCTAGCAGATGCATTTTTTTTGGATATCCTATTGCCTTTAAAGGATACAAAATTTATGATCTCGATACTCATTCAACTTTTATTTCCCATCATGTTGTTTTCCATGAACACATATTTCCATTTCAATCAATGTCTCGTAACATTGATCAATTCCAAGTCCATTCTCCGATTGTTCTTCCTCAACCCATTTCTAAATATTCAGAAACGGTCCAACACTCATCTTCCATTTCTCATAATTTAGAAACTAATCCTCCTATTATCACATCATCACATCCTCTTGTTTCTGATCACATTTAATATAGCCGATCTTCTAGAGTACGCAGGCCACCTGGTTACTTGCAAGACTATCATTGCCATTTGGCATCTTCTAATGCTTTCACTACTTCATCTCCGATTTATTTTTCTGGTCGTTTGTCAAGTAAGCAATATCCTATATCTCATTCACTTTCATATTCTCATTTGTCTCCTAAACACAGCTTTTGCCTTAGCTATTTCCACCACCTTTGAGTGTCAATTTTATCATCAAGTTGTTAAGTTTCCTCACTGCAGAACTGCTATGGCCAAGGAAATTGCAGCCTTAGAAAATAATAATACCTGGACTTTGACCACTCTTCCACCTGCAAAAAAAATCCAATTGGATGCAAATGAGTCTATAAAGTGAAGCTTTAATCTTATGGCACCCTTGAAAGGTATAAGGCACAATTGGTTGCTAAGGAATTTACATAGTAGGAAGGCATTGATTGTTTTGACACTTTTTGTCTAGTTGCTAAGATGGTTACAGTTAAGTGTCTCTTAGCTATAGCAAATGTTAAAGGCTGGCATCTAATTCAATTAGATGTCAATAATGCATTTTTACATGGAGATTTGTTAAAATAAGTTTGCATGTCATTACCTCCAGGCTTTGGTGCTAAAGGTGACAATAAAGTGTGTCGACTCAACAAGTCCTTATATGGTTTAAAATAGGCTTCACACCAATGGTTTGCTCAGTTTTCTTCCACTATTCTTGAACATGGTTTTATATAGTCCAAGGTTGATTACTCTTTATTCACTCGATCTCAAGGTTCCACCTTCATTGCCTTACTAGTGTATGTTGATGATATTCTTATTGCCATCAATGATATAGAATCTGTCAACACCCTTAAGACTTTTCTTGATCCGAAGTTCAAGTTAAAAGACCTTGGATCTTTAAAATACTTGTTAGGATTGGAAGTTGCACGGAATAATAAAAGCATTTCTCTTTCTCAAAGGAATTATGCCTTAGAAATCCTATCAGACAGTGATTATTTGGGTTCCAAACCTGTTAGGACTTCCATAGGACAAAATGTAAAACTCTCGATCTGATAGGCCTCTTGTAGATGATCCTACAGCTTATAGACGCCTGGTGGGTAGACTACTTTATCTTATTATAACCAGACCAGATATTACCTTTCCTTTCCATACTCTCAGCCAGTTCATAAATTCACCTAGACAGCATTATCTGCGTGCTGTTTATAGAGTGTTGTAATACATTAAAGCTTCACTTGGTCAAGGCTTATACTTTCCTTCTACTTCACCTCTCCATTTGATCGCATTTACTGATTCAGATTGGACTGGGTACAGTGACACAAGAAGATCCATTACTAGGTTTTGCATATTCCTTGGTAGTTCTCTTATATCATGGAAATAAATAAAAAAAAAAAAAAAAGAACCAACAATTCTAAGATCCTCATTTGAGGCAAAGTATAGAGAAATAGTCACCACTGTCTGTGAATTGATTTGGCTATTTTTCTTACTTCATGACTTGCAAGTTCCCCATCCTGATGCTACTGCATTGTATTGTAATAATAAAGCTGCTATTCACATTGTCTCCAATCCTTTTTTATGAACGTACTTAGGGGATGTTTGGAAACATTTTTCATCTCATCACATCCCATCTCATTTATTTCCCAAATATAATTTAAATACAAACACTTTTTAACTAATCATTACAACTTTCTCAAACGTCATTTGGATAAAATTGTGTTGTCGCTCAAACGGTGGTCTGTAGAGGTTTGCAACATGGACTAGACCATGTCAGTCACAGTTGTGTACTAAGGAGCTATTAATGTTGTAGTTGGCTTGTTATGTATGTTTCAAGTCAAAGTTGTAATGTCCGTTATTAATGAATGTAGTATGTTTTAAAAAAAAAAATCAAAATTTTCAAATCTCAAAACAAAAATAATATTAAAAAATAACATTCTAACAATATTTTATTTTTATAATATTTTTTATTTACCTCTTGTTTCTCCTTTCTCAAAATACAATAAATATTTATCTCAAACTATCTTATTATTATTCACAAACTATCTTACTATTATTCACAAAATTCACATCTCATCTCATTCCCCAAACATTCCCTAATTATATAGAGATCGATTGCCACTTTGTTTGTGACAAAATTCAAGTTGGCGTCATTCATCCATTTCATGTTTCCTTACAGCATCAGCTTGCTGATTGTTTTACAAAACCACTTGCATACCCTCTGTATTCTGCCTTACTCTCCAAGCTGGGGATCATCAACATTCATGAATCATGGTCCAACTTGAAGGGGGCGTATTAGAGTTATTAGAAGTTTAGTTTAAAATTAATTTCCCACTCATTTCTTTGTATATAAAAGGCAGGTGTATTTCATTTGTAAAGTGACTAACTTTCAAAAATACAAACATATTTTACTTTCCAATTTCATTCTTGTTAGTTTCATCTATTACATTATCTCATTGGCTTCGTCAAGCTCCTTGGTCAATGCTTTAAACATGATTGTGTAGGTCTCTAAATTTCGGCCACCATTTCCATCAAATAATTCTTGCTGCAGCGAATTCCATAATGAGAAGTGTGTATGGACCATTTTCCTTGATTTGTGCGAGGAGCTCCTAGTCCTAATGAGTGAGTCTAACTTTGGACAAAGCGTCAAAATTGCTGGTGGCATTGTTGAGCAAACCTCCATTGGTCCTTGACTCCTTGTGTTACATCATATTTCTTTTAAGTCTTTTGATTCCTTGTGGCTAGCATTGTTCAGGATAATCATATTGGCATCCGAGTATAAATCCAGATCCAAATACTCGTGTTTGCTTTCCCTTTTGAATCAAGATCACATCAGTTATCAACACAATTGGATATTCAATTTTCTCCATCCAATTTTGGGCTTATATGTCTATGGCCCTTTTTACGTGGGACATTTGAGTCCTTTTTTATGTCTATTTTTTGGCTCTTTTAAAATGAATTTTCTCAATCCCTTTTCAGGTGCCCCATCTCTTCTTCTTTTTCAGCCGATCCTCAATGCCTCATAGTTCAATGTACATAAACTAGATTTCTAGATCTTCAAAGTGTCCTTAACTTTTAATTGAGTTATTTGAGTTCCTCTGTTTTTTTATTTTTTATTTTTGTCCAAAATATGAATCAATGAGAGATTAATGGGATATTTTGTTGTGCTTTTTAAGTGAATATTATGTATTTTCTAATTTTAATTTTCTTCAATAAAAAAAACCTGGATACTCAATATTAGCTAATTGAATCTGTATCCAAGTCGAGTGTAAGGTGAATAGCAGATCTAATTACCCACCATTCGGCCCGGTTATCCAATTCGGGTGTCCGAATAACTGGATTTTCATTATGGGCCGGGTAAAATCCAGCCTCATGCATTATCTTACTCGGACTCTTTACAATGAGCTTCTTATTGAATGGATTGTAAGGGGATGAAAACTTATTCTCATCAATTTCTTGTTGATCTTATAATTTTGTGGTCGTCGTCTTCATCTGGATCGAGCAGAAATAAATTAACCTTGGTATCAGTTTTGATGGTGGCTCCGAAGGTAAATACTCTATTATATCTATGAAAACAATCAGAAGGAGGAGAGAATGCAATTTAAGATGACTCAAATTCCCAGGCACCTAAAGCAACCTAGGTGAGTCAAGGGTCGTCACATATTTCTTAATTTTTTTAAAAAAAAATATTCCAAATCTCTCTCCCTCTCTAGATTTTTTTAATAGTTTTTAGATTATTTATATAATTTTATTTTCAAAATATTATTATTAAAAAAATTCTACTCATCATTCTTACACCATATACCAGCTTTTATTTATTTTTTGTCTTTTTACTTTTTTTCCTCAATAAATGTGTTGTGTAAAAATGATAAGTAGAAGAACTAAGAATTCTTACTTCTAGCCACTTGGTATGCCACATCAAATGTAACAAAAATGTGACTACAAAATTCTTATGTGTTATAAAACTAAAGAGAAGTAGCAAAAAAATTGGAATATAACAATGTAAACTTAGCTCTTCAGGAGCTCAATATCATTCTCTTTAAATTTCTTATGTTCTACAAATGATTCTCAAGATACTCTTTTATAGGCATAAGAGGGTAATGAATATGAAGGGATGATACATGAATTAATGAGATACATTGATGAATTTAGGAATTCCAAGAATTGGTACATAAATGAGAATTTTAAGAGTCGGTACATGAATAGGCTAGAATTCTAAAAGGTGGAAACCAAATGGTCATTCACCAAATTCATGTATGCATTTATAATACTCCCCTTTAGATTACCATACATAAAGAACATGCATCGTTAAAATCTTGTCAAGGAAAAACCCGATGGGGAAAAAACCAACAGCGTAGGAAAAATAGTATAATATTCTTGTGTACCTTGCAATGCTTTAGGATTGTCTCGTTAAAACCTTGCAAAGGAAAATCCAATGGGAAAAAATCTTAGTGAAGGAAAAAGAGTACAATCCGTATGATCATTTTCTCCCCCTCAAAAATATATAGAGTTTCAGTAGTTTACAATGAAAGATTTTTTAGTTGATGCATTTCAATGTTGTGTACCAACTTTTAAGTGTTGTAATTGGTAATGTTTTATTAAATAAATCCGTGAAATTGTCACATGATTATATTTGTTTGACATCAATATCACCGTTCTTCTAAAACTCATGTATAAAAACATTTTGGTGAAATATATTTGGTTCTATCACCTTTGATATAGTCTCATTTGATTTGTGTGATACAAGCAACATTATCTACATATATTGTTGTTGGGTTATCTTTGATTGTGGATAATCCATATTTATCTTGAATGTATTGAATTACTGATCATAACCAAATACATTCTTAGCTTACTTCATGAATTGCAATAATCTCTGAGTGGTTGAAAAAAATGGCAACTAATGTTTACTTGACAGATCTCCATTAAATAGTTGTATCTCCACAACTGAACAGGTATCCTGTTTGTGATCTTCTTTTATGTGGATCGAAAAGGTAACCCAAATCTGCATAATCAACTAATTGAGGATTTGATCATTTTGGATAAAACAATCACATATTATAACACTCAACTCCTCAGGTTTAAGAATAAAACCATTTTTAGAAATTTCCGGGAAAGCTGGAATACTACTACTAATCTAACTTAATATATATATAGTTTTTTTTTTCTAAAAGAAATGCTAAGTACAAAGATTTCTTATAATAAATAGAGTTGTTTTGTATTAAAATACAGAAATCATAAATGAGATTGCGTGTAAGCATTTAGTAAAATTTCTTAGAATTCATGTCATAAAAATCATAACTTAAAATCTCTATATATGATCTAGGTCATTGTCATGCCTCCCTAGACGAAGTATCGTCCTGCAGCTATACCTTCATAAATATTCTGACATAGGGTGGTTTAAAAATATAAAACAGTTAAAATGAGTCGATGACTTAGTAAGAAACTCATTATAACGTAAACATACTTAATATAAGGTTTTTTTTTTATAAAATATTTTATGTTGAGAACTTAAAATTATAATCATTCATAGGTTTGCTTATGACATGCATAACTTATCTGACTTATCATACTAACCCATACACTTAACCCTGTGTGCAAGGTTGTGCACCGACCCCACATCCCTCGACCGCAAGGGGAGCTGCTAATAGTATTCTAGCATATAATGATGGACCACGCTTACGTCCGTCGTTTGCACGTCCACCCATAAATTGCATTGGTACCATGCATTTGAATGATCATCTGATTAATTGTTCTGAACTTATCTTACACTTGATCTTACGAAAGCTTATGAGTCTTATGCAACGTGAGATGCATGAGAAGCATAATATATACATAATTATAATATGTGTAATCAAACCTGAAGAACGACGTGTTTGCAGATATCATGACATGTGTGGTACATAAACACTGTGTTCCAAATAACTGACTTTAATAATAATATTTATAACTAGCTAACGTATATGTTAATCCTAATTTATGATCAAACTACTTACCTTGTAGTGTTATTTACTAAAATTCTAACACAAAATTGAATACGGTGCTGGATTGGATATCTTGGGTTTGACTGTTGCACTTATGAACGTTTATGTTTTTTTTCTAAATAACACCTGGAAGAGAGATATTTATAGATAGATTTGGGAGAGGGTGCTGACGAGTTTGAGTTGGACTCGGTTAATATATGTAGTGAAACAATTCTTCGGAACACTCAGTCGTGATTATCTAAGAAGAGAGTTTGAATTTAAAAACATAATCAAGTAGTTCATTCAATGTAGGATTAGCGGTGACTGAGACTACGTAGGAGACTTAAGCAGTGATGACTTTAAGTTAAAGTAAATTTCTAATGGTCGATCTTTAAATTTTAAAAAGATTCTAACTTGTTCAATAAATAATAAATGAGATTTAAAATAGTTATTGAGCCTAATTAAAATTCCTAATCAACCTAAATAATTTATCGTTTGTGGGTTTAACCAATATTGCTTATTAAATATAATTTAGACTCAATAAAAATTGTCAATGTTCCGATATTAGAATTATTGGGCCGGGTCATTGCACAATTGTTCCACAAAAATAGTGTAGAATATGTTTGACACCATTCTAGTGCATTCGAGTTGGTACAGAATTATATCTTACTAGTAAGTTAACTGAAAAAAAAAATATCTATCGTGTGCAATTTGCTTGATACATTAAAGCACCAATTGTACTTTGATATTGTACTTCAGGATCAAGAATTTCTTTATCATCTTCTCGAGGGCAAAATGAGTCATTTTTCACATCTAGTGATCTAACAACCATTGGAGTACTCAAAGGATGAGCTTTGTCTATGTAAAAGTGTTTTAAGATTTTTTATGTATATGTTGACTAATAGACAAGAACTCAATTTGAAAAGTACTTAATTTGCAAACCAAGATAAAATCTTATTTTCCTAAATTTTTTCATTTCAAACTCATTTTTTAAATAATTTATAGATTTTATGAACTCTTCTGGAGTTATAACAAGATTTAAATTATCTACATATACCACAATAATAGCAAATTCAAAATTTGACTTTTTTATGAAAACATATGGACAAATTGAATTATGCTCAAATTTTTCTTTTATTAAACATTCACCAAGATGATTTTACCACATGCATCTGGATTGTTTTAATCCATATTTTATAGCTTGATAGAATATAAAATTTGGGATTTTAAATTATATGATTCAGGCATTTTATATCCTTTAAGGATTTTTATAGAAATATCATTATCTAGTGATCCACATAAGTATGTTATAACAATATCCATTAAACTCATATCCAACTATTTGTGACTACCAAACTAATAAAAAATCTTAATGTAATTGCATCCATTACGGGGGAATACATTTCTTCATAATCAATACTAGGTTTCTGCGAGAAACCTTATGCAACAAGTCGTGCTTTGTATCTCACAATTTTATTTTTCTCATTACATTTACGTACGAATACTCACTTATATCCAAGAGACATTACACCTTTAGGTGTTTGGACTACAAATTCAAATAATTCACATTTTGCTAGTGACATCAATTGTGCATGAATTGCTTTTTTTCATCTTGGCCAATCATTTATGCATCAACATTTTTCAACGATTTTTTGTTCATTTTCTTCATTACTTCTAGTGATATTAAGAACAACTTCAAATGAAAATATGTTTTTGACAATAATTTTATTTCTATCAAATTATTCTCTTGTACTTACCTAATGTATTGTGATCTCGTTACTTTTAGTTAACTTTTCCTCTTCCGGAGACAACTCTTCAAGAGATTCATCTTCAAGGGATTCTATTCTTGTTGCCTATTTCATGGGTACAATCTCTTCAGGAGCATCGATTTTCTTTTATTTGTGATTTTCTCTTCCAGTGAGTCTTATCATTTGCACCAATAAGTCTTCCAAATTTCATATGTGTTTTAGACTTAGTAACTGTTGCATTATATGATTGTACTACCGAGACATCAATCTATGTTATAGAGTATTAACAGCTGGAATATGATACTTCACTATTTTCTTATTATCAGTAAAAGTATCTGGTAATTGATTTTCAATAGTTTGCAAATGAATGATCTTTTGAACTTCCAGTTCACATTGATTTATACGAGAATCAAGATGAGATAGTATCAAAGTGTTCAATGTTATTTGCTTTTGTGATTCTGTCAACTTTTCTCCCCCTTATGGTGGGAAGACTATTTCATCAAAACAATAATTTTCAAAACGAACCTTAAGAACATCTTAAGTTAAAAGTTTAAGATATCTAATGATAGAGGGAGAATCAAGATCAACACAAGTTTCAAGTCTACGTTGAGGACTCATCTTAGTGCGTTGTGGAGATGCAATTGGAATATACACAGCACAACCAAAAGTACGAATATCAAAAAGAAAAATTATACTCATCATCCCCATACCACACAACACACATAAATTTTTAATTTTCTTATTTTTTTTCCCTTACCAAATACGTGGTGTATAAATTATGTGTATAAAAACTTAATTAGTTTAGGAAAAATAGAACAAAAAAAAAAAAAAATAAGTGTAGTATGTGAAATGATGAGTAACAAAGCTTTAAGAAAAATATTTGGTGGTTGGCCAAATGTAAGTTGCAATAGAGAATATTTGTTATAAGCAGTTGGTTTTATTCAAACCAATGATACAGCATGCAAAATTGTATGTTCCTAAGTAGAGAGATGTAGTTTTATTTTCAGAAGTAATGGTTGAGTAATTAATTACAGACATTTAATAAATGACTCAGCTAAACCATTCTATGTATGTGTATGGGCAACAAGATCTTCAAAATTAATCCAACCTAATATGCAATAATCATAAAAAGTTTTAGATATAAATTCTTCTACATTATCCAATCGAATAACTGAATTAAATAATCAGGAAATTGAGTCCATAATCTATTAATTTGTACAAGAAGTCTAGCAAATACAACATTTAGAGCAGAAAATAGACAAATATGTAATCATCTAGTTGATGCATCTATTAAAATCATAAAATATCTAAATGACCCACATGGTGGATGTATAGGACCACATATATCTCCATGGATTTTTTGTAAAAATGATGGAGATTCAATAATTATCTTGGAAGTGGATGGTCTGGCAATTAGCTTTCATTTGAAACATGCCACACATTGAGAATCACTTGGTAAAAGAATCTTCTAATTCTTTAAGAGATGTCCATATTAATTCTCAATTATTTGACGCATCATGATTGATCCCTGATAACCAAGACAATCATGCCAAAGCATAAAGATCTTTGGATCATAACACTTCTGGTGCATTACAATATGTGATTCAATTGTTTTCAATATTATATAGCATAACCCAGAAGAAAAAGTTGGCAGTTTTTCTAATATGAGTTTTTGGCCCAAATTTATTATTGTAATGTAAAGATATTCATCACTGCCTTCATTGGTGGTTTCAACATAATAACCATTACGACGAATATCTATAAAACTTAATAAATTTCTTCTAGACTTCAAAGAATACAAAACATTGTCAATACAAAATTTTGTTAATTTTGACAAAATGAAATTGGCTCTTCCAGAGCCTTCAATTAGGTTCGATGACTCAGTTATTATATTGACATTGGTTCTATATAATATTAAATATTGAGTATTTTTCTTATCCTAGAATTGTGTGTTGTACAGCTGTTTGCCAGACACATATCTTTATCAATCATCTTAGAATTGGTCAATACATCAATAGAATTCATGTTTTCTTATAAACAAAAATATGTATAAAATTTTATTAATGCAAAAGAAAGCTTAACATGATGTATTAAAAGATAACGACTCAAACATAATGTAATTATAGTAAAGAAATAAAATTAATTATTATGGTTATATGCATCACTAATTAAAATATTATTATCCATGCTTGGATCTATAAAGAAACTAGAAATATTGAGATGAGTTAGGACCATCATATTTAGATTATCAAAATAAGTTAAATGATCTTTTGGATTCTTGTGATTGGTAAAATTCATTTCGAGTAATTTTTCTTTTTTCTTCATAGATGCTTAATATAGGTCTACCAAATGTTTAGATGTACAACACGTACGTGACCAATATCCTTTCAGACCACACTTGTGACATTTATTTTCATATTTCTTTACAAACTTATTGTACAAGTCTCTATTTTTATCTTTTTTTGTCATGGTGTGATTCCACTTATAGTGTTAAACAAATATTCAAAAGAAAATGATTTTTTTTTTTCTTTTGACATTAGCGATATGTCTAACAGTGGCCGACTAGCACCATCCAAATTTTTATTAGTTGATATGTATCATATTTATCATGCAATTTATTGAATATGGATACTTAATTAAGAATTTCAAGAGCGATGATAACTTGGTAGAGAAATGCTCGATTTAGAAAAATATGTTACAAAAATAAATTTATAAACTAACATTATTTGATATGATATGTCAAATTGTAAAATACTTATGATAAAATACATCTAACATATTAAAACAAATATTGCCAATTTATTTATTTTTTATAAAAAATCTTACACCACATAACTTCATTTAATTAATATTTAATTTGTCATTTTTATTTTTTTATATTAATACTTTTTTATTTTTTTAAATAAACCTCATTGTATTCAATTTCAAATTGTAACTGTATCAGTATACATTTTGTCTATCCTCAATTGATTAGTAATACACTCAGGGCCCTCCTCAATCCAATACAAATCGTTCACCCCATGTACTGCCCCTTTTGCAAGTTGATGAGCAACCTTATTATTGAGTAAATCCAATCTCCTACTCTGGTTAGAGCTTCAGTTTCTGCTGCAGATCTTCCACCAGATGACCCAGACTTGAATCATTCCTCTCTCCCATCTTCACACCTTCGATCACACCCTTTGCACCCCCTTCAATTATGACCTCTCTCACTCCCGACTCTTCACATAGGGCCATAGCCTCCCACATAGCGGAACACTCAACCCCAAAGACACCATAGTTAACTTCTCTTATAATAGAAGCTGCAGCAAATACCTCATCCCTTCCATCTCTTATAATCACCCCAATACCCATTTTTTTAGAAGACACATTGATGACTGCATCAAAATTTGCCTTTAATATATATATATATATTAATACTTATATATATATATGTTTGAATAAAAATATAAAAATAATAAATTACATATTAATTAGATAGCTGGTAACATTTATCTTTTATAAATCTAGCAATTCTTAACTCGGGATAGAATTACGAAGGTTCGGTGCTGCATCATGATAACTCGATATAGAATTGAAAGGGCATTTCAGGCATGATGGCCTGAAAGCCTAGCACAGAGGATCCTGATCCCATAAATATCTTCCAACATATACTCGCACTCAAAGTCATAAACCCTTCGCTTCGCTTGGCTGTCTCGACTGTCCAACCCTCACTTCCCGATAGCCCAGCCTAAAACCCTAACCCTAAACATATCAAATATATCTCTCTCTCACTCTCTATCAGTCTCCCTCTCTCTACAGTCTCTTGGAACCAAGACGAAAAAGAATAGGATGATGAATATCATCATAAGAAGGTCGTCTTCGACAATTTCCAGGCTAAATCTCGCCGCCTTCGCGTGCTCTTCCTTCGAATCCATCGCGACCACCCTGCCTAAACAATACCATGGTTACTACCCATCAACATCACTACCTGATCTCCTTTCTGGAAATGGCGTCATATCTTTCTTACATAGAGCCAGGGGCTTCCACGCCAAATCTGGGCCCTTGGATTTCAGTGCCTCATTGCCCTCGCGAGCGGAGTTCGCCGCCATAGAAGATTACGAGGAAGCCTCCCCGTCCAAGGTGGGGAACGACGATGGACTTGAGATTGCTAAGCTCGATATTTCGCCGGAGATTATCTCTGCTTTGGCCAAGAAAGGCATCACCAAGCTCTTCCCCATTCAGGTTTTATACACAAATCTGCTATCTCCTGTTCTCTTCTTCCTTATTTTTGGTTCCCCTAGATATAAGTAAATAATTTAAAATATCGTATTTTCTTAGCTTAGTTTATTTGTTTGCGTCTTGCGTGACCCATCACCCCGAGTGTTCAATTGGTAACCCTTGTCATAACCATCAAGCGTCGCTTTGCCATGTAAATTGCTACGTATAGCCTTCTCAAAACTGACTATTAATTCCTTGTGGTGCTTTCTTTGCTTTCTCTCCTGCGCAGAGGGCGGTGCTGGTACCAGCAATGCAAGGGCGTGACATGATTGGTCGTGCTAGAACGGGAACGGGAAAAACCCTTGCTTTTGGAATTCCCATTATGGATAAGATCATTCAGTTCAATGCCAAACATGGGTTCGCTTCACTTGCTTTCGTTTCTATTCTAGAAATATCCATGTTGCATTTTCGAACTTTAAACAACAAATGCGTCCTCTCATCAGTGGTAAAGGTTTGGGTGCCTAATGCAATTCCATTTTTATTAACAATCCGCACTTTATGTTCAATCACACAGGCGTGGCAGGAATCCTCTGGCCTTGGTTTTGGCTCCCACGCGAGAACTTGCTCGCCAGGTCGAGAAAGAATTTGCCGAGTCCGCTCCAGGCTTGGATACAATTTGTGTTTATGGTGGTGCTCCCATTTCAGGTCAAATGAGGCAGCTTGATTATGGTGTTGATGTAGCTGTTGGCACACCTGGTCGCATCATTGATCTTTTAAACAGAGGTGCTCTGAACTTGTCAGAAGTTCAGTTTGTCGTTCTCGATGAAGCTGACCAGATGCTTCAAGTAGGCTTTCAAGACGATGTTGAAAAAATCTTGGAGAGGCTGCCCCAGGATCGTCAGAGTTTGATGTTCTCTGCAACAATGCCATCTTGGATTAGAAAGCTCACCCAAAATTACCTAAAAGATCCAGTTACTATTGATCTGGTGAGTATGCAGCTTAATTTGAGTTAGGGAACGTTTGGGTAATGAGATGAGAAATTCTCAAAACTTCTTACAATTTCTTCCCAAACATGACTAAAAAAACAAAACACTTCAATTTCAAATCTTCAACTTTTTCATCTAATCATTACCTAATTATTACAAATTTTACAAAATTAAAAACAAAACACAAAAACCAATACAACTTCTTTTAACTTGAACACAAAAATAATATCAATTTTATAATATTTTTATTCAAATTTTTCTCTCTAATTTCCCAAAACCCAATAAATATCTTAACTAAAATCATTTCACTACTATTCACAAAATTCTGATATACTCCAAGTGTCCAATCGAGCCCTTAATCATCAGATAATAAGGTTAAAAAATTACTACCATTTATCAATGTGGTTCTTTCTGTTCCCACTTATTAAAGGTCTACTTGATGGATCAGATTCTATGGTTTCTTGTATCGTTACTTTCGTGAGTTTGTTTTGATTCTATTGGTAGTAGTCAATGTCATTATAGGAGTAGGTGATAGAAATGTTTAATCTATAATGTTTCTCGTTTAAAATGGCCACCTCAAATTTAATTCACGGAATTGTAGCATTTTGTTACAAGCTCATTAGCTGCTCAAGTGTTCTGTAGGTTGGAGATTCTGATCAAAAGTTGGCTGACGGAATTTCTCTGTACTCGATTGCATCAGACATGCATGGAAAAGCTTCAGTTATTGGGCCTTTGATAACAGTATGATTCCACAAGTTCTTTAATAAATTTTAGATTTCTTATATTAAAAAATTTCCCTCTGGTTGTTTTATGTGGTTATTAACTATTTATTTATCATTTCATTGCTTGCATTCTCACTATCAGATTTGTTTTCAGGAGCATGCAAGAGGAGGAAAGTGTATTGTTTTCACTCAAACAAAACGTGATGCAGATCGATTAGCATATGCAATGGCAAGAAACTACAAATGCGAAGCTTTGCATGGGGATATCTCACAAAGTCAGAGGGAAAGAACACTTGCAGGTTTCCGAGATGGGAATTTTAATGTTTTAGTTGCCACTGATGTTGCAGCTCGTGGCCTTGATATACCTAATGTTGATCTGGTAGATTTATTCTTCCTTCTTCTTTTTCATGTTAACTAGTTTTTTGTGATCGTAAACCCCCCTTTGCTGTTAATTTACATGTACCTTCTTAGTTAAAATAGATTTATCCCTTCCTTAGTTTGTAATCGGTATGTTCAGCACCTTTTTTTTTTTTTTTTTTTTTTGCATTTCTATAATAAATCTGTTTTCCTCCTTTCCCCTCGAAGAAATTGCAGCTGAAACAAAATTCCTGGTCTCGTTCTTTTATTGTGTTTATAATTTTTTTTTTGTACATTTCAATGCAAAGTGATGGTTCATGAATTTCACCATTCTGTACATCCTTGAGTATCTCATAAATGGGATAATGCTTAAAGTAGTTCTAATGATTGGTCTGGCTGAGTTTAAAAAAACTGTCTTGATACTTGTGCAGAGTGCAAGTTTTCTTTTGTTCTGTTCATTTTTCTCACATGATTGTCTGGCCAGTTACCTTATCTTTTCCTTTTTCAGTTTGTTTAATGGCAATCATAGACTCCACATTTCCTTTAGCAAGCCCCCCTTTTCAGTATATGCATGTATGACGAAAGTACATAAAATTTCTAGTGTTGGAATTGTTGTTTTGAAAAAATTATTAAGGATAAAAGGATAATCAATTTGTTTTTATGAGGAAAAATTTTATTAATAGAGATCTAGATGGAGCCCAAGTACAAATTATATGAGAGAAGATGCCTAGTTGAGAAGAAGATGAAGAAATAGATACAAGGAAATCATGAACACTGAGCCCATTGAAATCTATAGCCATTGTCCAAAGAAATAACATGTTGACAAAAAGGCTTCTGAGCTCCTCCAACAAACATTTCTAATAAGGGAACACCTAGAAAAGTGGTTGTTTCAGCCAGTAAAAGTCCAAGAAAGCCCCCAACTCATTAAATATCCTAATCCTAGACAGATGAGGACCCTATCACCACATATGCCAATCTGAGAAAACCTAAACACTCTAGGAGGCCTGATCCAACTGAAAAATCAAGTGTAATCTATGAAGGATTGAACAACACTCGAACTGAGACTCGTAAACACTCTAGGAATCCCGCCACTTTAGGGAAACAAAAATTCAGCAACTAAAAATGCCCCTCCTGCTGCCCGTCTTATTAGATACTCCAAGGAATTCCAAACAAACTAGGAAAAGCACTGCTGCCACACATCTAGAACAACTAGGAGTCCTAATCCTTGATAAAAACTCTATAAATACCTTGCTGCACACCTCCCTTCTTTAATGAACCAAATCATAGTTTTAGATTTCAAGCCTCAATGATCCCCAATCTGCTGCCAGCCTTAAGCCAGAGAGAAAACCAAGCGTTTTCCATCACACCCCACTGCTATACATGAGAAAAACAATCCCTGTGGTGCTGCCCTTCACCCTTCCACTTCCTTCTCTATGTCTACCGTCAAAAACTCCAAGAAAGTGAAGAAAACTCACTGCCAGTGTAAATAACACAAAACTACAGCAGCTTTACGGCATTAGCTCGAACTTAGATTCATGAAATTTTTTTGATAAGTAAGAATAAAGTTTTATTGATTGAAAAGAGGCATAGCTCAAGTACACAGGAAGTATACACGTAATACACCTAACAGCAACTAGGAACTAGAAATGGATACATGCAAATAATGAAGACTAGCCCCATTACAGTCAATGACAGAAGTGCAAGCGAATAGAGTGACTGTCCAGGTTAGACCAGAACACTTCAAGCTGCCTTAAACTTACTGCCTTTGACCACGTCTTTTATAAGTTATGTAATTATATATGATCAGGCCTTCTGAAATGCGTGTTTTCTAAATTATATGAGCACACTCGAAATTGCTTAACATCTAAGTTTCGTGATTATGAACATATCTTTATAAATGCAAGGCTCATTGCTCCAAGTGTGTTTTTAATTATTATTATATTTAAAGCCTATCAACGTTTTAATTATTATTATATTTAAAGCCTATTCGTTGATAGCCTTGTTGATATATTTTTTATTATTAAAGCATGTGAACATATATTGACTATATGCTTCTTCTATGCAATGATATGTATGTAATTATTATTATTAGTGTTCCCCATGGGTACTTGGGCTATGCCTATCTTATTTAATATAATCTGTTACTTATAAAAAAATTATTATTATTACTTATCAAATAAAAAAAATTATTATTATTATTGTTGTTGTTGAATGAATGGAGAAAGAAAAGGAAAACTGACTGAATGATTGATGACTGATGATGATAAATGATGACTGCTGATGGATAATGTTTAACGGATAATGGGGCAAATGGTAATGTAATGATCGCTCACTACATGTGTGACTAGTGATGTCCATCTCCTTTTAATGGGATCTCATCCGGGGTCTCAAGTGGAATCATGATCATCAACCACTAGCACAAGGGGAAATTTTATGAATGATTGATGGATTCTATGTAACAGAATAATCGATGATTGTTTGTGCATAATGGTTTAAAGGAAAAGCCTGAATTAAGTATGATATGTTTGCTGCATGATGTATTACTTATTGAGTATTTGAACTCATTGTTTTTGTTTTTTTTTTTTTTTGTGTTAAGTGTCCTGGGTGATAATAAATGTGAGGATGAAGGTGTGGGACAGGACTTGGCTTAAGGAGAAAGAGGAGAAGGCCTAGCTATTTATGATTTAGGTTTTTTTTTTTTTTTTAATTATTATTATTATTTTTTTAAGTGATTAGCATATGTCTTTGAACAATATTTAACAAGTGATACATATGACTCTTGTATATAATAAAGTATGGTTTATTTTTGTTTTATAGAATCTTTTACATTTGGTGCTTTAATGATTTTAAGAAGTTGGCAGCATTCCTGGCCATATGAGGAAGGGTGTTACAAATACTAGGCTCCTCTTCTCTGAATTTTGCATTGTGCTTCTTGATCTCCGTGGATTGAAATTAGACGATTTTGTCTTTGGGAAAGTGGAATTTTTATATTGATGCAGTTTTTCTGGTGGAACTATTTGTTTTGTTGCTCGCAATTAACTCATCTTTTGCCTAGATTATACATTATGAGCTTCCCAACAACTCGGAGATATTCGTTCATCGATCAGGCCGAACAGGTCGTGCTGGGAAGAAAGGAAGTGCTATCCTTATTTACACACAGGACCAGATGAGGGCTGTAAGAGTTATAGAGCGAGAAGTAGGATGCAAATTTACAGAGGTTAGGTTTTATCTCCCTTTCCATTTGCATCATCTTACTTGAACGATCTGTGTTTAATACTTGCAGTATGTTGTATGATATTGATGGGAAAAAGTTAAAAGAAATGGAAAAGTTAGTTTTCTGAGAGTATTGTGATTAGAATTTTATGAACGATCTGAATTACTAGTTTACTCTGAACAAGTAGAGTAGCAAACTAGCTATTTTTTGATCCTAGATATAAATGTGCATATTCTACAAAGTGCATTCATGAAAACACACTGCTGACTGCAATAGCCATGAGCAGCTCATCCTACAAATGCATTCCCAGATACTCAGGCACCTTTCCTACATATGAATCCTATCCTCCTGGTCTGGCCAACCTTCTTATAGATACTTAGCAGCTCTCTCTCTCTCTCTCTGTGACAAACTCATGCACTGCTCATGTAAAATCTACAATGTGGGACTGTTTCCACATTTTGTGACTTTCTTTGTTCCTATGCTGATTGCATGATTACCTGTTGTTATCAGCTACCTAGAATTGCTACGGAGGGTGGTGCAAGCAGGGACATGCTAAGTGACATGGGTGGTGGTGGTAGATTTGGATTTACTGGAGGCATGAGGGATCGTAGATCTGGTGATAGTGGTTTTGGCCATTCTAGCGGTCAAGGGCGTCCTGGATTTGGGCGTAGTAGTGGCTATAGCGATTCTTTTGGTAAAACAGGTCAAGATCGTAGACCTAGTTCTGGACGTTTTGGTTCCTTCGGTGGCCCTGGCTCACGTAAATCTCAAGGTGGGAACTTTGGTGGTTCTGGGTTTAGTCGTTCAGGTGGTTTTGGTGATTTTAGTAGTTCAGACCAATCTGGTGGATTTGGTTCAGGCCGTTCTAGTGGATTTGGTGATAATCTACCAAGCCGTAACAGTGGTGGCTTTGGCAATTCTCGTACTAGTCATTCTGACATCTTTGGGGACAAAACCAATGATGATCAGAACCCTGGGAGAGCATCACGAGCTTACTAAATGGTATGCTTATTTTCTTTAGTACTTCAAAAAATGTTTATTTTATTTCTTACTTGTTTCGGTATGCAAGTTACTTTTTCTTTTTAAGTGAAATTTTATTCAATCTCAGAAAGTGATGAAATTCAAATACCTAGGGAGTACCCAACATATACACTAAACATCGAAAAGAAATAGCAGAAAATCCGTATAGATAAGATTAGTATCAGAAATACGAGTGACCACCCATAGATAAAAGGGTTTTAAGGGAAAAAAATTTAACATATTCTTTGATTTATCACAATCTTCAAAACACAGATCATATTATCATTTTGTTCTCCCATTTACACCCATTAGGCAAGATGAAGTCAATTTCCACGAAGCTTCACAATGATGGCGGGCACACTGTTCTTTCCAACACAATGAGATTCATTGCACTTCTAGGGACCTCAATGCACTCCAAATAGACTGAATGATTTTACAAATCATTAGCCACTTCTCAATGAAGCAAAAGATGATCAACAGATTCTCCATTCTTTCGGCACCTATAACAATCACCAATGGGAAATAATGATCTGAGTGTCATCCTTTGTAGGGACTTTTAGGATGACGAATAGCATTTTTCATTACCAATATACGCCTCATCCTCAAAATTGTCCAAATTGAGAATTTTTCCTCTGGTAGCTATCCAAAGAAGAAAAGCCACCTGGCTTAGTTCTCCAAATACTCCCAAGGAAATGAAGTTTAGCCTGTGGAAGTATGACATTATAGGAAGATCTGACTTCAAATATTCCACCGTCAGAGAATGTGTTGACCTAATCTTGTCTTCTATACCTCTCCCCCATCTTGAAAGAATAATTTATCAAAGAAGAAAGTAAAGAAATCCACCTCCCAAAATTGCTGTAAACTAATGAAAGAGGCATCCCACAATTCAAAACCATTAAAGAAATGTAAATTACTTGTCACAGACGCATCTTTAGAATGGAGATTGCTAAATAATTTTGGAAAGGCTTCCTCTAGGGACCAATTTTCACACGAATCATTATTCCTGAAACAAATCTTAAAGCTATCGCCTATTTTAGAACTGGTAAAGCTAAAAAAATCTTTCTTCGCCTCGTATTTTTGCATCATATTTAGTGTCCATGGTAACCATTCACCTTATTAGAACACCCACCCATCCCATGAAGTACCATATTTAGCATCCACAATCAACCGCCACAAACTCTCTTATTTGCAGTGTCATAACCATTTCTCCAAATTGAATAAAAGCAACTTCTGAACCCCGAAACTTCATACAGATAAAAAGCAAACAGACTTGGGATCAACACATTTAATGCGATTTTCACTTTATTTGTATGTGTATTTTTCAAGTTGTGGGTCGTTGGCCTCTTACACTAGGGATACTTGACATGGCAGGTAAGAAACAACAGAAGACAGCTCCCAGTGGGAGTTCATAGCCAAGAGACTGATTCAATTTGATTAATAGGGTTTGCTGGGAGTAGCATGGGGCTTACCG
Organism: Juglans microcarpa x Juglans regia; assembly: GCF_004785595.1. Taxonomy (NCBI): domain Eukaryota; kingdom Viridiplantae; phylum Streptophyta; class Magnoliopsida; order Fagales; family Juglandaceae; genus Juglans; species Juglans microcarpa x Juglans regia. The sequence continues at coordinate 75,701 of NC_054595.1, forward strand.
GACCGATCAAAAAGCATGGGGCTTACAGGGATTCTGCACCTACAAGTTCTAAATATTTTCTAGTTACTCTAAGACGTATTGCTAATATAGTTTGCTGTTTATATTCAAATTATATCAGTTTTGAAGAGAACAATATCATGTTTGTAGAAGGGGCTCGTCTAATCTATTATGAAAGCCTTTTTTTTTTTTTGCTTTTTATAAGCCTATTTCTCTATTCATCTTAGTACTCGTAAATTGTTGAGAATTTACTGCCTTCCTCGGTGCTGTTTAGATAAAATTATGAAGCTGAAAAATGGATCATGAGTGTTGCTTCCACCAAAACGAACCATCCTAGCATCTATTGCGAAAATGATGTTTGGTTCGTTGTGAATTTGCGTAGAAGAAAAACAATTATTTGGAATCTAGTAGGAAAAAGGGGAAACCAACCAACATGGATTCAGGTTCACATTTGGGAAAGTATTGCGCAGTTTGGTATAAAGAGGAGTTGCCCGACTTGCAGTCCTGGCTTATTTGGTGCTAAAAGGGGAATCGGATCTCCCTGGTTAGGGGAATCGGATCTCCCTGGTTAGGAGAATTCGGACTTCGGAGGTACACCTAAAGATGATACACTTGAACCGACTCATTGAATTAAACGGATCAGACCTTAAAACTTGAATCTGACCTGTTTAGTTATTGGGTGACACGATAAGATCTGTTTAATCTGTATAGAGGAGTTGCAGGATTTGAAATTTGGGGAGGAGTATAAAGTTCTTTCTATGGAGGTATTTTTGAGAAAAAAAAAAATCTGTGGTTGCTGAATTTAAGAGTATTGTTGGAAGAAATCTCTTGGCGCCAAAAATAAAGGGCTCTTTGGCTAAAAGAGGGATAAATGTACTAAATTATTTCATAGAATGGTCAACTCACATAAAAAAAATGCTATTAAGACGTTTCACTCCGATGATTGTGTGATTTCATCTCCACCTGAGATTTAGGATCTTATAGTGCATTATTATGAAGATCTTCTCATCGAATTAGCTTCTTGAAATCCTAAAATTGATAAGCTGGTTTTTTATTTTCTTGGTCCTCTTAGTGCGAGTTGGTTGGAGAGACCGTTTGATAAAGATGAGAATTTTTAGGTGGTTAGTGGGATTGGGATGGTCAAAGTTAAAGCTCTTGGTTTGGATGGGTATTTTTTTTTTTTAATAAGTTTGAAAAACCTCATGCTGCTTTCATTGCTCTCATTTCCAAGAAACTTGGGCTTCAAAGTGAAATGATTTTCGACCTATCAGTCTTGTGAGCTAGATTTACAAGATAATATCGAAGGTCCTTGCTAATCTTATGATTAAGGTGATGGAGCAAATCATATCTAAGCTCCAAAATCCATTTGTTTGGGGAAGACAAATTCTTGATTCGATACTCATTTCTAATGAATGCCTAGACAATCATTTGATAGAGGGTGTTAATGTTGTTCTTTGTAAGCTTGATATGGAAAATGTATTTGATCATGTGAATTGAAACTTCCTTTTCTACATGCTTGGGAGATTTGGTTTTGGGGAAATGTGGTGTTAGTAGATTAGACATTGTGTTTCTATTACCCGATTCTCAATGTTGGTTAACGGTAACCCTGCTAGTTTTTTCCATGGATCGCATGGTTTGAGACTGGAGGACCCTTTATCCCATTTCCTTTTTGTCATTATTATAGAGGCATTGGGTCAGATGGTGGAGGCCGTTGCTAGGGAGAGTTCCTTTCAGGTTTTTCGGCTGGTAATACCATTAATAGGTCTATTACTCTTTCGCATCTTCTTTTTACAGATGACACCCTCATATTTTGTGATGTGGATTGTGGTTAGATTCAAGCCTTTAAGGGTTTTGTTATTATGTTTTGAAGTTGTTTTGAGCCTTAAGGTGAACCTTGGAAAGTTAGAGTTGGTTCTAGTGGCAATAGTGCGTAACATCAATAGCTTGGCAAGCTTGTTGGGCAGTAAACTTGCTTCTTTACCTCTGAAATATTTAGGTCTTCTTGCGGGGTGCCTTGCTATCTGGGATGGGGTTGTTGGAAAGTCGAGAAAGTTGAGAAAATTTTGACTGGTTGGCAGCGACTATATTTATCTAAATGGGGTAGACTTACTTTTATTAATTGTACCATTTTTTTTAATTTCCCCACTTGTTTTCTACCGTTGTTTCCAATTCCTGCAGGGGTGGCCAACCGTATTGAAAAGTTGTTTTGTGCATTTTTATGGGGTGGTATGGTAAAGGAAACTAAACTCCATCTTGTTAATTGGAACAAAGTTCATTCTCCTATTTCAGTTGGAGGGTTGGGAGTTTGTAATATAAAAATCTTTTAATAAGGCTTTATTAGGAAAATGGCTATGTAGATATCGATCAGAAGGGGAGACGCTTTGAGGGAGGTCATTGATTGGAAGTATGGAAGTGTTTGGGGGATTGGTGCTCTATTGAAGTTCGGTGGGTTAATGGTGTAGGGCTTTGAAAGTTCATTAGAAAGGGCTAGGAGAGTTTTGCTAGTCATATTAGTTATGTTGTTGGTGTGGTGATCGGGCCCTCAATAGTGTGTTTTTGACTATCTTTTGATTGACTTCAGACTGGTTTGTTGCTATTTTTTATTTTCTTTGTCATTCTAATGGCTCGATTTTGTGGGATATTTGTTTAACTAGAGAGTTGTGACGCCCCCAAACTCTGCTTGGGACATGTAACACAAGGTTACATACCCCCGTTCATGATAGTTAAGAATACAATACACCTAGCATGCGTCTAGTAATACATAGTAAACACAAGATATTTTTTTTAAACATATTTACTTTCCATTCATAATCACCTAACCAAAAGTCGCATCATAGTTCCAATCAGTTTGTAAAACTAAACATAGTACTGGAGTTGTAACTCCTTAATTACAGATAAACAGAAATCTAATCAAAGCGCCATGTCTACCATTGTCTACCATTCCAGAGGGAATGATAGTTGGGACTACCACAGTAAGATTTATCAAAGCTCAGCAAGTAAAGCTCCTAAACTACTAATAATATATTAAGCATGCAAGACGATAAACATGACATGTATGTATGATAAACATGAACTTGCTTTTGCAAAACATTACCTTTTCAATAACCGAGTTTACTCAAAACTTCATGATGTGCTTGCTCACATAAAACAGATTCATGCATTATTATTCATGTTCTTACATAGAGGTCGTCTCATGGGATTTCTATGATATCTTATCTCATAGAGTTACCATGATTTCTTATCAAGTTATACTTGACTCATAAAAGATTTCATGATAGATTTTTATGCTTATGACATGGCAATCGTGACAGACGACCGATATTCATGATTGACACTTATAATGACATAGCATAGCATAGACATATCAAATCACAAGGCCTAAACTCAAACATAAATTTATTATATGAATCTTACCATTCCGCATACATAAATATACTACAAGTTAGAAACTAACTTATAGAAATCCGTGCTTAAAGTAAGCATAGCGTAGGCTACAATGAGAGAAGTTCTAATATTAGAAATTCTCACTTAATCCTCATAAAAACAAAACTTACTAACTTTGGGCTTAATTTGCAAAATTACCCCTTAGTTATCGTGAAATTACAAATTAGCCCCTAAACTTGTGAAAATTGCAAATGAGCCCTAAAACTTACCAAAATTTATATACCTCATGTAAATTTAATACTAAGACCATTTATGGGCTTAGAATTTATAAAAACTCATCCCTACTATAAGAACTCCTCTAGGCCAAACCATACTTAGGCTAAAAATGATGTTTGCTTGCTACTTGGCCATTAACCACATCATCATGCTTAGACCCGAAATTAACAACTCATAAATATCAAATCACTGGTTCTAATATCAAGCATTTATCAAAACCATAAACTCACCATTTCAAGGAACCAACCAAAACATCAAGATTACCGAATCTAATCTTGGTGTTTTTGGTCTACCACTTGCATTTTAACGCAAGGACTCCAAAATGCTGAAGATAATATCAAATAAATAATTTACTTGATTTTATCTTGATTTTATTTTCATGATATTTAAGATATTTATTTGATCTTATATCATTATAATTTTCCTATAAATAGAGATGTATGCCTTGTATTTAGCAACAATTGAGAAAGCAAAAATGTAGCCCTCAAAGTCTTTTTCCCTCTCTTTTCAATCTTCTTTTTTATTATATTTTATTTTCTATCATGGTATCAGAGTACAAGTTTTGGGTTTAAACTCTGACTCTACACTCTACACCATTTAATTAAATATTTCACGTGTTGGGCCACCTATTAAAGAATTGATGGGAAGAGGTAGATTTTATTATTTATTTTATATCTTAACAAAAAAGTCCACAAATCTCACTTCTAAAATTTTCATCATCCAACATAGTTGATAACATGCTTGAATAACAACAAAAATAAACTTTATACATCAATGATAATCGGCTAGCATAGAAAAACATGGAAACCGAAACTTAGCATGCATGACATTGAACATAGAGACTAAATCATTAATTTACATGCATAAAATCTTGAGACAACACATCCATATACCTCCCATCCAAGTTCTAGCTTGATCTAATCATCATATCCAACATAGCAAATAATCACACCAAAACATCCATAAACCTGAGAGCCTCTAGACTTAGCATAAGAATATACTCTTTGCTTGTTTATAAAAAATCCCAAAAAAACCTTAGTCATACAGCTTTTGAAACCCAACTTAATCCATAAATCATAGTTTTAAGAACACGAGTTTATAAAACAAAAACCATAAATTCAAGATCCTAAGGCTAAAAGACACACTAAACCAAACAAAACACCTGTTGGAGGATTCGGCTCTAACACTTTGTAGATCATGCAAAACCATTTTATTAAAACCTAATATGCTCTAAACCAAACCTTGAACTTGCATAAAAGTCATAGAAATACCCCATAGCGCCAAAATTTACAATACTTTTTCAATAAAGCATCACAAACTTCCAAACCTTAACAATAAACTCCAAATAGAGCACCATACCACCAAAACACCAACATCCAACCTTCAAACATCCCAAAAAAAAAAAAAAAAACCAACACTCTTCTAATAATCTAAGACTCAAAGCTTAATAAAATAAACAAGAGGTTAGAGTTAGAAAGAAGTAATCACAAGCTTGAATGTCCAAGGAAAACATTTAGCACCAAACTCTCTCTCAAAACCCCACTCAATTTGCTCCCAAGAAAAAGAAAGTGTGGGAAATGAAGGGAGGGCATGGGACTAAAGGGGATGAGGTGAGCGTTGGCTTGGAATGGGTGGGAGGCATGACAAATCTATGGTGGGTGAGACTTGAAGCTTGACCGTGAGTGGTTATGGGAGTGGGTGGCTTGCTCAGGTGTGATGACCATTATTTGGGTTGTCATAGGGTAAACATTTGAGACCATTGAGTGGTCATTCCATGGGAGAAAACTTGTGGGAGAAGCTAAGGGAGAAAAGGGTCTGGAACATAATTCACCCAATCTGGTTTGCTCATTTAGGGTATAGTGAGGCTTTCACTTAGGGTTTCAAGTCCACATGCAATTGTTTTGGTCAAATGAAAATACCATGGTGTAGGGAGTGGATGAGGGTGTAAGAGCTTGTACTTGAGTGGTTGGTTGCTTGTGGAAGTAGTTTAAACCAAGAGGGAAACACATAGTCAAATCTAGTGGCATTTAGGGTTTGGGAACCATTTAGGGTTTCAGTTACACTAGGGATTTAGGGTTTTGGCCTTCACCACCAGTTTTGGAGTTTCATTAGGATTAAAACCCTCTTTGTGGATAGCGAAAGAATACTAGAGTGGATGGAATAGTGAAATCTGTAAGAAGGCCTGTTTACTTGATTGATTTTCACTCCATTCACCTTACACATTTGTACTAAAGTTTTTAATTCCGTTCCAATGACCATTCCGGTTGACGTACAAGAAAGGAATATTTCGGTACCGGTCCATTTCGGTTTACCGTTTTGAGATATTTGTTATATGAATAAATTATATATATATAAATAATTATATATAGATATAGAAAAACTATATTCCAAAATAACATGAATACAAGTCTTAAAAAGATATATATTTGAAAAACTCAATAATACTTGAGTTCTCAATCCAACTGTTAAAAAGATAATCACTCATCTTCATCCAAAAGATAATAAGGATCAAAGTACAAAACGGTAATCAAAATATTTTTATCACAATCACATAGCAAAAGTGCAATTATATTTTGTGTTTATATATATATTTTTCCAACCAACAGAAAAACCCATCAACACTAATTATTATAGTTTGTATTTATAAGTATTTTCAAGGCAAGGTCCCAAACTCCCAACAACACATGTGGGTTTGAAGAATAGAAGTGTGGCTTCAACAAACTGTGGTATGCCCTTAAAAGCCCAGCCCAGATCACACAAGCTTCCCCAATATTATTTCTTCCCAAACCCTAACCTTAGATTTCCATTAAATTTTACCTGTGTGTAGTGCCAACTCTCCGAGTCCCAGAAGCCAAAGCACTCTCTCACAATCAACATGGGTAATTATCTAATCTGACCTAAAATATCTCTTTGCCTCAAATCCCTTTCTTATTACAACTTGTATGCTTTGTGGGTTCTATTCTTTGATTCCTCCTTGAGATAGAGAGTTTGGAGATTGTACATTAGGGATTTGATAATCTTGGAAAGGGGGGGGGGGGGGGGAGAATGAGAGAGGTCGACAAGGAATAGGAATTACCAATACGTCCCTCACTTCTCAAAATATTTACCAAAATGCCATGAAAATACATTTCGAACCGAAACATAAATTCAGGCCGGGATATCGAAATCTGGTTGGAATGGACCAGAACTGGCCTAAATGGCCGGAATTTAACTCGAGACAAAACAACCCCCTCATTCGTGCCAGTTACTATTTCAGCATTGAAAATTCCGACCATTCCGACTGGAACAGAATGATTTTTAAACCTTGATTTGCACTCCTTTTGACAAGTATAAGGTGGATTTCCAAATGGAGGGTTGTGGCAGTGCCATGTGTCCAAAAAGATTTTATAGTGATTCTAGGCTGATTTGGACATCCTACATGGTAATTTAACAACTATTTGGACCAGGTGCCACGCGGCGGTCTCCCGAGGGTCTACTATTCACCCAAAAAACTTGAAACTTTTTATTGCACCATAAAATCATAAATATTATACGAGTCTATTGGTGTAATTTGTTTCACCACATTATCCTCCTAAGTGCCTTAAATAAATCTACCAGTCAAATGCATCTTTGTAGCGGATCATAATCCGATTACATTAATGGACTAAAACCTAAACGATCGCTCGAAATTATTTCATGGTATCTCTAAGGCCTAGAGAAATTATTTTCATCGAATTTATCTCTGGTCATTACATCCTCCCATTCTATAAAGAAGATTTCTTCCTTGAAATCTAAGCGTGTGTACAAAATAACTAACATAACCAAAAGAAGAAGATACTCACATGGCTAACACCCAAACTAAGTTTGTTCTAGGCTAATAGTCTATGACACTGAATCCTTTCCTATGTGAAGCCACTAATTTCCTTATTGTCTGTTGAGTCATGCACCACATATATTTTTACAAGCCTTGTTACTCATTATCCTACACACCATACACCACACTTTTTATTTTTTTTTATTTTTTTAGTTTTATTCCTGTTAAACTAATTGAGTTCTTCTACTCATCATCCGTACACCATATACTTGCTAGGGGGAAAAAAAAAAAAGATAAAAAATCATGTGTGGTGTGTGATGTAAGGGATGATAAGTAGAATTTTTCTATTTTCACCAATGAGAAATAGTAGTTCCTCTCTCTCTCTCTCTCTCCAATCAACAATTTGTATTAGAATCCTTCCTTAAGGTCGTCCCGATATACTCTCTAAATCTAAAACTTCAAGTGGCTAGTCTCGCAAAACTCTTCCTTCCTTAGAAAAACACACGTGATACATGTCATGTGTCCTTGGAGTTCAGTTATAAAATTTTGTCCATACGTAACTAAATCCACTTTCTCTACTACCTCAAACAATCCTATCTATTTTGGACTAGTTTACCTCTTATTAACAAAAACGAATCATTCATCTTTGTAGGTGGTACCTTGATAGGCGTTCAGTCACTAATTTAACTTAAGGCACTCTCTCATGCGGTTGACATAGCTCTTCTATCTGTCATGAGCTGTCCTTAATCCTAATCCTAATCAAAAGGACCTATTCCTACCGTTCCTGCAAAACCTCATGACCAAGACTTTATTTTCTAGACAGAAACTCAATCGCATACTCTTAGTTGTATAGTTCATTCTGTTTGTTCACACTCAAAATCAAAACAAACTCCATCAAGCAAAACACCATTTATCGACTTTCAATGTCTTTCCTCTTACTTCTAAAGGGTATTCTATATTTACACGGTTACAAGAAACAGTACTCATAAAGAGAATTGTTTCTCTTCCCTTTTGGGTAACAATTCGGTTTACGAATTGAATACTTGAGCGACGCTACATACACTAGAATAGTGATGCGCTTAAATTAAACATTGTACAAGTCGTAAACCTTAATGGCTTGACATTGCCTAATGTTAACCATAAAGCAGTACTACTACTAATTGTAGTTAAACTAATCTTAGCTAAGCTAAACGATACATAAGTCTTAGAAAAATACCAATGACGATGTCGACTTCTTCAATTTTTGGAACGTCCGCATCTACATCTCTAGGAGTGATCGTGTACACTCGAGCGGGTACTTGAGGTCGTGGCTTTAGTTTGTAATCTCCATTGGGGGAAACTCCCTTCCTCAAAGCAATGATGGGGCAGCCTTTGATCATATGACCTGATCGGCCACACTAGAAGTAGGTCCTGAAATCGAGTCTGTACTTGCCTTCATGGTATTTACCATTTCTGCATTTATCTCCCGATTACGATGCCTCTTCCTTTGTTTGCTCCATAAATACTCTATTCTTTCCCAAAATTTCCTCAACCACATACGTAGAAGCTCTCTTCCTCTAAGAGTTGATTTGGACAATCACTTCCCTCTGTTCAGCCTTTGCTATTGCTGCAACGTTGACCATCTCTTGATAGTTATCAATTCGGAAGCAGTCTACCTGGCTGCAAGCCCCTTTGAAACTTTTGGGCTTGCATTCTCTCTATGGAAATCAGATGAGGAGCAAACCTCCCTAATTCCATAAATCGGGTTATGTACTGCTCGGCCGTTATGTTTCCTTGTACTAGTGATGTGAACTCTTGGGCCTTCTATTGCTTAACCGATTATGGGAAAAATCGGCTATCGAACTCTTCCTTAAACCTTCCCCAGGTCAAGGTAGCTAGAATTCCCAGTTCCCTTGTCAACAGTTGTCGTCTGACATCCCATCAAATACCGGCATCACCTTGGAATAGGTATCCAAGGTGATGCCTTTCGTACACCCGCATATATCGAATGGTCGAACCAAATTAATCATTCATTTGTATGCCCTCATAGGCCCTTCATTGCCCATGAAGCTCAGGTAACAGTATACTATAAACTTCTCATAGGGACAACCTCTGGCTTTGGGTTTATGCCCCTACACTTACTGTTGTAGTTGTTGTCTTAGTACGTCCGTTAGCAGATGAATAGCCTCAGTCATGGCACTTCTTTCATCCATAGGAGGATCATGTTCCTCCTGGTTATAGCCTCCAACCTGGTTTTTGGATAGCCTTTCCCGTGTATGTGTTTCGTTTTGAGACACAGGCTCACATGTGTCATACTAAGAATCCAATTCATCACTTCCACAATTCAAACATATACAAAAATACTAGTATTCCCATCTTAGCTTGATACATCCTACTCTGTTGAATAAACAAGTTATTCCTTATAGCTAGTTGTACCTTTATTCATACATTTGATAGAATAATTCCCTAAAGTTTCACAACCTAAAACCTTGAATCTGATCTCAATCATATTCCAAAATAGCGCTCAATTTATAACTTAATATAAAATACGATCATCATTGAAAGTTAGCAGATTTGCTACCTTCAAATATCGTAAAACTTCGTCTTCTAATGTCTCCCAATCAATATTGCAGATTCAATCAAGGCTTCCTTTCCAATAGTTGTAGACCCAAAACTTTAGATATGATTAAACTTATATACTAAGCCTATGGAACTTAATAATTCGTATCCTAACAGGAACTTTTCTTAGAGTCTCCAATTCTAAAATCTTAACTTTTCTGAGTGATCTGAAACTGTTACCTTCCTCAATTCGTGACTTCCGTTCCTGTTCCATGATTAGGATGACTTAGTCATGTCGCCTCTGTTCTGTGGCCAATGCTGTTATGCTTTCCTACTTCAACACTTTAGTTTCATTCAATCCTAAACATCTTAAATTCAAGCCTAAATATCTCAAATACAAGCTTAAATATGCTAATAATTCATACTTAGATTCTGGTACTGAATCCTAAGTGACTTGTGGATTTACCCAAAGACGTAATTGCTCTAATACCACCCTGTGATGCCCCTAAACTCCGCTTGAGATTTGACGGAGCTTGAAATGTTCGAACATGCAACCCAATATTACATATCCTTGTTCATAATAGTTAAGAATGCAATGACACATAACATGCTTCTAACAAGATGTAGTAAACGCAAGGGATATTTTTTTGAAACATCTTACATTGTACCAAAATGCTAATCCCAAAACAAGAACTCTATGAGCAGGGGAACCTTTATGTCATTATTGTCTGGTCCTACCGTAGTCGAGATTGAAGGAGGGACTATTTACTTTCCTTTCATAATCACCTAACTAAAGTCATATCATAGTTCCAACCAGTCGGTAAAAATAAACACAGTACTGAAGTTGTAACTCTTTAGTTACAAATAAATATAAATCTAATCTAAATGTCGCTTGCGTAGCTTTGCTATCAGCTCAAAATAATACAAAAAAAAAAAAAAAAAAAACTAAAGAATCATTTCTCTCATCTCTCCAAGGCTCCTTCTCGGCCTATTTGACCTCGTTCAGAGGGTCACCCACTGTTCCTCCACTCCTGTCACATCATCCACCATTTCAAAGGGATGATAGTTGGGATTATCACAGTGAGATTTATAAAAGTTCTCAACAAATAAAGCTTCTATGCTACCAACAATATATTAAGTATGCAAGACAATAAACATGACGTTTATGTATGATAGACATGGATTTGCTTATGAAAAACATAAATTTTTCGACAATTGAGTTTACTCAAAACTTCATGACATGCTTCCTCGCATAAAACAGACTCATGCATTAAAGTAAGGTTGGAAGATGGCTGAATAGAATACGAAAAAGTCACTCGACTTTATTACAACAATAAACCCACTTGGCTATAAGTCTTCTTGTCCTATCATGGTTATTTGATTTTCCATTACTTGTCTCTTTGCCTTTCCTACTCTTAATTCTTCTATCAATATATTATTACTTTTTCAATAAATAAAAATAGACTATTTACCTTATAGTAGTTATTGGCCATCGTTATTTACCCATTGATTTCCTCACCTTTTAACTGTTATACTTTAATTATTCACATGCATTGTTTAGGTGAACAACTAGATATTTCAACTTAAATGACTAGGAGTTAGATAAGGTCTAGGAGTGTTAGAATTTTGGTCCAGACCGTAAAAACCAACCAAACCAGCCGGTCTCAGTTCAAGAAAGTAAAAAATTTTGGTTTTTGGTCTAGTCTCGGGGTGGGATTTTTTCATCCCGGACCAACCAACCGAATTTATTATATAAAATATTAAATAATCTTTTACGTGATATTTTATAATTTTTTTAGAGTAGATATATAAATTAAAAATAATTAGTTATGTAATTTGCTTCTAACTAATTATAATCAGTTATGTAATTTTCTTCTAACATAATTATTTATCCTTAGATTATATAAAATATTAAAGGTTAAGAATTTTATAATAGGGTATTAAAAATACACATACTATTAACATTATTACTTTATTTTACTTAATTAAAATACTAAATTAGTTAAATATATACTTAGACTTAGGGGTGTAGAACCGGGCCGGATTTTTTCCCGGTCCGGTCCGAAACCCAAAAATCCGGGTCATCCGAGCATGTAGAAAAATATTATACCCGCCCGGATCCAGTTACGGATTCGGTTTTTAAACCGGATATCCGTAACCGGTTTCTCTTACATTGTTAATATTTTAAAACGCCAACGTTTTGCTCCTCTCTCTCATTTCAACTTTTGATATTTCACTCGATCGACACTCGGCAAACAACTCTCTCTCTCTCTCTCTCTCTCAAGTTCCAACTTCTGAAAATTAGAAACCCTAGCCGTCACCGCGAGGACTGCCGTTCGCCGTTTGCCCATCTCTCTCTTAGCGTCGTTTGCCTACGGTATATTCTTCTCTCTCAACTTGAACTCTCCATTTTTATCCATCTGTGTAGCTTTGTTCCTTCCTGAAAAACACTACGGAAATCCAACTTCCCCTAAGCCCGAAAACCTAACTTTGCCTCTCTCAATCTTCACTTTCTTTCTCTCACTCTCTCCCTGAAAACCCTAGCATCCCTCAACGAAACCCATCACTCACTCTCTCACAGTGCAGCTTCTCCTAGATCTGGGTATCTCTCACTTTTTAAAGGTAGATATGGATAGATTAGATATGGGTTTTCGTTTTTGTTTGAGTCCATATCCATTTGATTTGTGAATCTTGGTTGCCATTCCAGATTTGAACGTTTTATGGGGTTTTTGAAATTTCGTAGTATAGATTTGGTTTAGATTAGATCTGGGTTTACATTTTTGTTTGAGTCCATATCCATTTGAGCATCTCTCGCTTTTTAAAGGTAGATATGGATAGATTAGATCTGGGTTTTCGTTTTTGTTTTGGTCCATATCCATTTGGTTTGTGAATCTTAGTTGCCATTCCAGATTTGAACGTTTTATGTGGGACTTGAAAAAACTACCATACCTGCAATTAAAAAACATCCAAAAAGAAGAATTGCAAGAATCATTAGTGATGAAGTCAAAAAGAATTAGAACACCTTACTCGACTATTAATTACTAAAATCTTTGAGAGGGTTCCTTTAGTCATGTAGGTATGCTTGTACTTTCTCACAGGGAAACACTAGTATGGATTGATTGCTATACAAGCTCTGTAGACCATCTTTCAGGCAAAAGAAAGCAAGGAATCCCTTGTGTTTCTTAGTGATATTTGCAAGGCTGTTCTACAAAAGTAACTCCAAACCAAAAGCTCAATTCTACAGATACAGAGCACCAACACCACCCCAAGAACTACCATACCTATAGATTTGGTTTGTGCAAAATGTTTGTGTCTTGGTTTTGAAGTTCTTGTAGATCTCTTGCATATCGGACTCGTTCAGATAGCGAATGATTTGAATCTCTTTTTGGTTGTTTATTCTATCCTTTCTATTTCTTGATAATCTTTGTAATATGCATATCAGTTGGGATATGATTTTTTTACTAAATTCTTGATTTCTAGTTCTTTGTTTCCCACAGCTCACAATGAAGAGGATAGGGGGCTGGACTTCAAATGTTCTTTCACAGTTCTTTGCTACTGCTTTTGAATTTTTCACTATTTGTTCCTTGTAAAGTTGATGTTTTGCAATACGATGTAAGCAACAATATAAAGTACAAAAGTATGTAGTGAATAGGCAATAAAAAAGTTTAAAAAATGCCTATAAAAATATTCATTATATAAAAAAATGCCTATAAAAAATAATAAACATAAAAGCCTTTTAAAAAGTGTTAGAAAGTTTTTCTTAAAAAAGGCATTTTAAAATTTGTAAAAACATATTTTTTTTTTTGTTTAAAATCTGGATATCGTCCAAATCCGGTTAAAAAAAAGCCTTTTAAAAAGTGTTGAATTTTTTTTTAAAAAAAAGCATTTTAAAAATGGTAAAAACTTATTTAAGAAAACCAAAAAAAAAAAAAGTAAAAAATCCGGATTTCCGGTTTGAAACCGGATATCCAGGTTGAAATCCGGATATCCGCCCGGGTTTTAATCCGGTTTATCCGGGCGGATATCCGCCCGTTTTTTAAAAGCCTGATCCTGATCCGGATCTTCCCGGATATCCGGATCCGGATCCGGATGCACAATAGACTAAATCATTCACTTAATTATTATTTTTTATTTTATACATTTTTTTTTTGTTAAAATCTTGAAAAACGAAAAAGAAAAAAGGACCCGGACCAAAACTCACTATAATACCGACCAGACCAAACCAAACCGGTCAGGTCCAAACTTTTGGTGGACCAAAAAATTCAATCCGATTCAAAATCCTCCTCCAAAACCGATTGGACCAAACCTATTACACCCCCAATGTGGTCTCTCAATAGGAACAAAAGTGCTTAAAACCTTGTGTATGTTATAAATTTGTATGCATGAGTGGGTGGATGGATCTACTATGAACTATAATACATCTATACTTATAAAAGAGCGAGTTTTGCATTCAGTTTTGCGTTTTTCTTGCAAGCTTGCTAACGAAATTGCCAATTTTTCAAATTTTTATAGAATTATATGATCATAAGAAAAAACTTATTTGTTGGACATTATCGTCAATTGATATATATGATGCAATGCTTATTGATCTTAGACCTTAAGATTTGTTTAAATATCTAATTGGACATGGATATATATGATGCAAAGCTTATTGATCTTAGACCTTAAGATTTGTTCAAATATCTAATTGGACATGAAAAATTGTACTTGTTACTGACACTAGGCCTATAAATTGATGGACATACTTAAATGCTAGTCTACTTTTTGTGCCTATTTTACATAGTTGACCCTATTATTAGCTTACTTCCTCTATTCTGCTATCTTTTCAACCGACGTGTGTCCAAATCGACCAAGCAATGGACCATGACTTTTGACATGGAAATCCTTGGTTGAGATAGAGACACACTTGAACCTAAAATGCTTTAGGCCTGACAATGGTGGAGAATATATTGGTAGAGGGTTCTAGGAGTACTGTGTAGTGAACGATATCATAATGGAGAAGACCATTCATAGACCCCACAGTAGAATAGTATTGCTGAGCCCATGAACAGGACCATCAATGAGGGTGCTAGGACATGAAGTTGCAGACTAGTTACCACCGACATATTTGGGCAAATGCATTTAGCACTGCCATTTACCTGATTAATTGGGGTCCATTGGTTCCGTTGGAGTGTAGACTACCTGAGGAGATTTGGAGCAAAAAAGAGGTGAAAGTCTCTCATCTTAGAACTTTTGGTTGTGTTTCTTACGTTCATGTTGATTTATGGTACTCATATGATGCCAAATCAAGAAAGTGTTATTTCATTGACTATGGACGTCGTTTGGCTATTGCTTTTGGGATAAGTAGAGTTGAACTTGATTTTTAATGAGAAATTCATGTACAAGGATAAGTCCAATACAACGGCAAATGCACATCCTCAGGAGTCTGAGTTTGTGATGAGCTACCTAAGGTTACAGTATAGATCAAAGGTGTGAGTGACGGGGAGAATGGTTCCAGTGTGCCCATTCCTATTGTTCTGCAGTTTGATCCAGCGCCATCCACTCCTACAGTTGTTGGTCACAGGTCCACCAGGACCATCAGACCCTCGCAACAGTTTTCGCCCACCTTGAACTACATTCTGCTAACAGATGGTGGTTAACCGCAAAGTTATCAGGAAACCTTGAAAGATTAAAATTCAAACAAATGAGAGTCAGCCACGAAGGATGAGATGGAGAACCCATTAGGAATCAGACATGGGAGCTAACAGAACTTCCAGTAGGGAAGAGAAGGTTACACAACAAGTGGGTGTCTCAGTTGAAGACTGAGCACAATGGCTTCAAGAGGTACAAAGCTAGACTTATTGTAAAAGGATTTTAGCAGAGAAAGGGCATTGACTACTTTGAGATTTTCTCTCTAGTGGTAAAAACCACAACTATCAGGCTAGTACTGCGAGTGGCAGCTACTGAAGATTACATCTATCTACACTAGCTTGAGGCGTTTTGTGAGATCCATAAATTCTTTTGTTTATAATTCATTATATATTTTATTTAAGTGTGTTATTTTATTTATTTTATTTTGATATTGTAAATTTATTTTGGTGTGTTTTTATTTTGGGTTTTAATTCCTTACTATTTATTTATATATGTTATTTTATTTGTGTTATTTTAATTGTAGTGTTTTATTTTTTTTAATTGGGCTGAGTGTGTGTGTGTGTGTTTTAATTAAACCCAGCCCGTTAGGTTTTGACCCAACCCGTATGGCTTGAAGGCCCAACCCGTGTGTTTGTGTGGAACCAGCCTGTGTGAAGCAAAGCCCAACCGTGTGATTCATTCCAACCCTCCCCTTTATTTCAAACGGCGCCGTTTCGGTCAGGAACTTAGGGTTCCATATTGTTTTCTCCTGCACCCTGCACCATCTTCTTCCTTCTTCTTCTTCTTCTTCTTCTTGGATTCTTCTTCTTCTAGCAGTTGCTACCATCACCATGCGGACTTAGTCATGCACTTCGCCTGCAAGCCACCACCTCCTGCTTCCTTTTTCTTCTTGGTGTCGTTCAGCGTAAGACCCCGAAATGCTTACTGTTGAGCTGCCGCTTCTCACGGCCACCACCACCTTCCACCTTTACCGTGAGCAGCTTCGTGTTGACTGGTGGTGCACTCCGTGTTGTGCTGTCCAGCTGCCGTGCCACACGTCCGCGCCTTAGCCTTCCTCTCCTCCACGGCTTATGCTGCTGTTTTTGCTCATCTTCTACCCGAGCGACACACAGCTCCTCAAACAGCCACATTCGGTCTATTTATAGTCCACGGATTCCTCAAATAAAATCTTCCGAGATTCTCATCTTCTCTCTCTCGCTTAAGCTTTTTGCATCTCTTGATATTTTGAGTGTTGTTCTGTAATTTTTGTTGATGAATCCGTGAGCTTGTGAAGTTTTGCCGAGCTCTGTTTGGTTCTAAAACTGTGAATTTCACTCGGTTTCGTGGTTAAATTATTGGTCTGTAGTGAGTTGAGTTTTCCATCCACTTGTAATTTAGCCAACCCGTGAGTTGAGGGCTCTTTTTGGGCATTGAACCGCCATGTACCGCCGTTGTGCCGCTGCCTTGAGCAACACTTCCTTTCGCGTGATCTTTCAAAAAATTTTTCATCTTCGTGTTTATGTAATTTTTTAGTTTTAATAATAATATTGTTATAATTTTCATTTGTAAACTGTTGATTTGTTGGTCTGTTGGAATTGGGCCTTGGGCCGTTAAAATGTTGAGATGTTAATTGGGTTGTTGGAATTGGGCCTTGGGCCGGATTGGAGGACGGGATTACGCGTGTAGTTAGTTGTAAACTGCATTTTTGTAATTATTGAGAATTTGTAAATGAGATATTTAAATGTATTCCAATAAACTGTTGAAATGCACATTTATCGTTTTTAATAAATTGTGCTGTGAAGTCACGTTGTCTGTTTGGAATTGTGACTGAATATGTGGGTGCGTGTATCACGACCCCAAGCCGAGATGGGGCATTATCTTGGTGGAGCTCCTCTGGTCACTCAGGAGCGTAACAGATTGACGTGACGTCCCTTGAGTTGTCGCAAGGCGACGACTGGAACGGATGAGACGGTAACGCTCTCGAACCGATTTTGTGACCTTTTGGCTGGCGAGGTTAGCGGATACTTCGCCATGTACACGCTGGGCGCGAAATTGGGCATCGCTCGTTATGAAGTCTCATGTACGGACATTACCCGTGGTGTGACGATGAGAGTCAGGGCATGCGGACGGTCCATAGGGGAGACCGTGGTGCATGCATAATAAAATAATGGTTATGATTTGGCCAAAATGAGATTTTTGGCGTGAGTAGTTAAAAGTGTATTTTTGAGAAAAATGAATGAGGTTTTGTTTTTTTCTACATATTTATCTGTATGGGGATGCGTGATTATATTAATGTGTTTTAAATCTCTTGGATGTTGTTTTGGTTAATTACTTACTGAGATGTCATAATCTCATTATGGTGTTTTATCCTACAATTCCGTCTTATGGTGCCGTAGAGTTTGATGCAGAGCCCGAGTATGAACCCGAGGGATTAGCTCCGCCGGAGATTTGAGTTGCTAAGATATTGTTCAGCGTTATGGGATTTGTTTTCCTAATGTTATTTCCTGTCTTTAATTTATCTGTCGAATGACTGTATAATTCTTGTAAAGTTATTTTATTGTTTTTGAACAATTCTGGTACTTAATAAAGAAAGACTTTTTTATTTCTCCGCTACGAATATTATTTTTGCATACTTATTGCATGTTGTACACACTCTGAGCACTAGTCGTTTGGGTGCGTGATCCGTGTGGACATCATCTCGGTGTCACGAACTCTACAAATATAACACGTGGGGGTCGAGGGCACCATATGTGGTATCCGAGCGGTCTGGCTCTGGGTAAAACCGTAAAAAATATCTAGGTGCAAAACCAGAAAAATTTATCGTATTTTAACTTGTTTATTAAATATCGGGTTTTAAAAGACGTATTTTATCAGAAAGATGGACCAATCAGGACTGCCACATCCGGAACCTGAGAACGATTTGTCTCGTATTGATGGGATTCTTGCCATGGCTAGAGCCTTAACTCGTATGATAGAATTTCTTCAACAGAATTTTCCTCCACAAAGGGAGCAACAGAACGGTTGTCTGTATGAACGCTTTTTAGCTCATAGAATTCCTGTTTTTTCTGGACAAGAGGATCCACTTCGTTCTGGGAGGTGGATCAGTGATCTCGAAAAGACATTCGAGATCTGTGGGTGTACTGAAACTCATAAAGTGTTATACCCAAGTTACCTGCTACAAGGTGATGCGACTGCTTGGTGGGGGACCAAGCGGGAGCTTTTGGAAATGGAGTTAGGATCAATTGCAGTGGTATCTTGGCTGTGTTTTAAAAAGGAATTCAATGATCGTTTCTTCCTGAACACTATGAGGAAACAAAAGGCACAAAAGTTTAACAATTTAGTGCAAGGGGAGATGACCGTCGGCAGTATGCCCGGAAGTTTATAGAACTTGGGAAGTTTGCTACACATTTAATTGCTACAGAAGAGATGCGGATCGAGCGGTTTCAGGAGGGTCTACGGCGAGAGATTCGTAGACAGGTCGCTTGTTTGCAAATTCTGACCTTTCAGCAGTTAGTGGAGGTTGCTACGATTGTAGAGTGGGAGTTTATTGGTCATGTTGCTACTCCAATCGGTCAAAAGAGAAGAGGTTTCGGGGAAGGAAGTAGTTCCGGGTTTGCACCTAAGGTTACTAGCAGGACTGGGGCCCGACCGCAGATGGCCACCGGAGTACGAATGGGGGGACGAGCGCCGGTATGTGGCAAGTGCAATAGGTTGCATGTAGGCGAGTGCCATTTGTCTAGGATTCAATGTTTCAGATGCGGGCAAATGAGACATCTTGGTCGCAATTGCCCTACCATGATTCAGGCGAACCGAGGCGGTTACCGTGGTGGGAGGACTACCCCAAGACCAACTGTTCAGGCTAGGGTGTATGCAGTGACCCTAGGTGAGGTTGATGATGAAGCTTCGGAAACCCAAAATGCTAGAGTCATCACATGTATAGATTTCTATCCAATCATTTCAAATTACTATACTGTGTGATTTGATTTATAGATTTCATCAGTAGTTTTAATCTCTTTAGGTAGAGTTCGACTGTATAATTTTTATGCTTGCACTTTGTTTGATTCAGGAGCATCTCAGTCGTTCATATCTACCACTTTTGCACGGATGTGCAACCTAGTCTTTAAACCTTTATCGCAGTCTTTGGTAGTGAAGTTACCAAATGGAGAGACTGTGTGGTGTTCAAAGGTTACCCTAGGATGTCCTTTGGTTATTAGTGGAATGACTCTTAAGGCAGATTTGATAATGTTTAAATTACTTGAGTTTGACATTATTTTAGGAATGGATTGGTTAGTTTCCAACTACCTGGAGGAGATTATTTAGAGTTTGCAGGAAGTAAGATAAAGGTGAAACCTGCAGTTATATCTGCCATTCAAGCAAGCAGGGACTTAGCTAATGGGGCGGATGCCTTCTTCGTTCAAGTGGTGTTTGTACTTTCGGAGAAGAAATCTTTAGCAGATATTTCGATTGTGAAGGAATTCTCTGATGTGTTTGTGGATGATTTGCCCGGCTTGCCACTATTCGTGATTTGGAGTTCGCCATCGATCTAGAATCCGGTGCCGCACCAGTTCATAAGGCTCCTTACCGAATGGCGCCAGCGGAGTTAAAAGAGTTGAAAAGTCAATTGCAGGAACTGGTAGATAAGGGGTTTATCCAGCCTAGTTATTCACCCTAGGGAGCACCTGTACTATTTGTTAAGAAGAAGGATGGTACCCTTAGAATGTGTATAGATTATCGAGAGCTCAATAAGGTAACCATTAAGAATAAGTACCCCCTACCTCGAATTGATGATTTATTCGATCAACTCCAAGGTGCAACTACTTTTTCAAAGATTGACATAAAGTCGGGATACTATCAGTTGAGGATAAAGGATCAGGATATACCTAAGACTACCTTTAGGACTAGGTATGGGCATTATGAGTTTAAAGTGATGCCTTTTGGATTAGCCAATGCTCCTGCAGCATTTATGGATATGATGAATAGAGTATTCCGACCCTATTTGGATTCCTTTGTGATAGTTTCTATTGATGATATATTGGTCTATTCTCGAGAACCAGATGAGCACGCCAGTCACCTTCGTTTGGTTCTGGGTAAGTTGAGAGAACATCAACTCTATGCAAATCTGAATAAGTGTGAATTTTGGTTGGAGAAGATTAAATTTCTTGGTCATGTTATGTCCCGAGATGGAGTAGCAGTTGATCTAAGTAAAGTCAAAGCTGTTTTGGCATGGCCACGTCCTTCAACAGTGCACGAAATTCAGAATTTCTTGGGACTTGCCGGTTACTATCGCAGGTTTGTGGAAGGCTTTGCTCGATTGTCTGAACCTCTCACTACTCTTACCAGGAAAAATGTGGAGTTTGTGTGGTCCGACAAATGCGAAAAGAGTTTTCAGGAGTTGAAGAAAATGTTAACTACAGCACCTATTCTGGCGCTTCCGGAATCACATAAGCCGTTTGTGGTTTTTAGTGATGCTTCCAAATTTGGTCTGGATGTGTTCTTATGCAGGAGGGAAGAGTTGTGGCATATGCATCCCGCCTATTGAAAGATCATGAGAAGAATTATCCCATGCACGACTTGGAGTTAACAGCTGTGGTTTTCGCTCTCAAGATTTGGCTGTACTATTTATATGGGGAGACTTGTGAAATCTACACTGATCATAAGAGTCTCAAACATCTCTTCTAGCAAAAAAATCTTAACATGAGACAAAGGAGATGGTTAGAGTTAATCAGTGATTATCAGTGTGAGATTAAGTACTACCCAGGAAAAGCAAATCAGGTTGCGGATGCGCTCAGTCGGAAGTCTTATTCGGTTGATAAGACTGAGTCACCAGGGTTAGACTCTCTTCTTTTTGGTATGAGGAGATTTCTTGCTGAGAGTTTGCAGCAGGAAGAGATGTTGACTTCAATACATGATATCCGAGTTCTTGATTTTGAGGAGTTGAAGACTCTGCAGGAAAATGACTCTAAGTTATTAGATATTAAAGAAAGAGTCAAGAAGTCACAAGGACCCGCGCATTTCAGTCTAAGCAGAGATGACATTCTTTTATTCTGAAGGCGTAGGGTGATTCCTACAGATTCAGAATTTAAAGAAAGAATCTTGGCTGAGGCCCATGCAGCCCTTTATTCCGTTCATCCTGGAAGTACAAAGATGTACCAAGACTTGAAGAAAAGTTTTTGGTGGGAAAGAATGAAGAGAGACATTGCTTTGTTTATTGCAAAATGTACAACTTGTTGGCAAGTTAAAGTTGAGCATCAGAGGCCTGCTGGCTATCTTCAACCACTCCCTATTCTCGAGTGGAAATAGGATGACATCGCAATGGACTTTGTAATAGAACTACCAAGGACGCCTAGTGGGAAGAATTCAATCTGGGTAATTATTGATTGGTTGACCAAGAGTGCCCATTTCTTACCTATTTCTAACACTGATACTTTGGGAAGTTTGACTCAATTATATGTCAAGGAAATTGTGCGTCTTCATGGAATGCCCAAGAGTATAGTGTCAGATAGGGACCCACAATTCACGTCTCACTTCTGGAAGAGTTTGCAGACAGCTTTGGGCACCAAGTTGAAATTTAGCAGTGCTTATCATCCTCAAATCGATGGTCAATCAGAACGCACTATTCAGACCCTTGAGGATATGTTGCGAGCTTGTGTTTTGGATTTTAAGGGAAGTTGGGAAAATCATTTGTCGCTTATAGAGTTTGCTTATAATAACAGTTTTCAAGCGACTATTCAAATGACCCTTTATGAAGCTCTTTATGGGAGGAAGTGCATATCTCCCTTGTTTTGAGATGAAGTTGGCGAAGGGAATCTACTTGGACCAGAAATTGTTCAGGAGATGAGGAATCAGGTTCAAGTTATAAGAGACAAGATGGCAGCAGCGCAGAGTCGTCAGAAAAACTATTCGGACACGAGGAGAAGAGATCTATTATTTGAGGAAGGTGATTGGGTATACCTCAAAGTTTCTCCAATGAAAGGCGTTAAGCGTTTTGGTAAGAAAGGGAAACTTAGCCCGAGATATGTTGGCCATTTTCAAATTCTGGAGAAGGTTGGACTTGTTGCTTACCGGATTGCCTTGCTAAAATATTTTAGAGAGATTCATGATATTTTCCACTTGTCATCATTGAAGAAGAGTTTTGGACTGCAAGAGCCACGTTTCATTGACCCAGGAAGCATTCAACTTCGGCTTGATCTCACATATGAGTTGTGCCAACTCAGATCTTGGACAGAAAGGAGCAACAATTGAGATCCAAGACGATACCTTTAGTTATGGTATCATAGGGAGATCCTTTGGCTCAGGATTTCTCGTGGGAGAGAGAGTCAGACATGAGGAAGTTTTACCCTTACTTGTTCGGGTAGTTATGAATGTTTGTTTTCTTTCTCAAGCTTGTTTTGAGCTTTGTATTGTATCTTGTTTTGGAATCAATGAAGAACTTGCCAATTTCGAGGACGAAATTTCTTTTAAGGGGGGAGGTTGTGAGATCCATAAATTCTTGTGTTTATAATTCATTATATATTTTATTTAAGTGTGTTATTTTATTTTTTTTATTTTGATATTGCAAATTTATTTTGGTGTGTTTTTATTTTGGGTTTGAATTCCATACTATTTATTTATATATGTTATTTTATTTGTGTTATTTTAATTGTAGTGTTTTATTTTTTTTAATTGGGCTGAGTGTGTGTGTGTGTTTTAATTAAACCCAGCCCATTCAGTTTTGACCCAACTCGTATGGCTTGAAGGCCCAACCCGTGTGTTTGTGTGGAACCAGCCCGTGTGAAGCAAAGCCCAGCCGTGTGAAGCAAAGCCCAGCCGTGTGATTCATTCCAGCCCTCCCCTTTATTTCAAAAGGCGCCGTTTAGGTCAGGATCTTAGGGTTCCATATTGTTTTCTCTTGCGCCGTGCACCATCTTCTTCCTTCTTCTTCTTTCTTCTTCTTCTTTCTGGATTCTTCTTCTTCCAGCAGTTGCTGCCATCACCGTGCTGACTTAGTCATGCACTTCACCTGCAAGCCACCACCTCCTCCTTCCTTTTACTTCTCGGTATCGTTCTGCGTGACACCCCGAAATGCTTGCTGTCGAGCTGCCGCTTCTCACGGCCACCACCACCTTTCACGTTTTTCGTGAGTAGCTCTGTGTTGACTGGTGGTGCACTCCGTGTTGCGCTGTCCAGCTGCCGTGCCACACGTCCGCACCTTAGCCTTCCTCTCCTCCACGGCTTATGCTGCCATTTTTGCTCATCTTCTACCTGAGCGACACACAGCTCCTCAAACAGCCACATTCGGTCTATTTATAGTCCACGGATTCCTCAAATAAAATCTTCCGAGATCCTCATCTTCTCTCTCTCGCTTAAGCTTTTCGCATCTCTTGGTATTTTGAATGTTGTTCTGTAATTTTTGTTGATGAATCTGTGTGCTTGTGAAGTTTTGCCGAGCTCTGTTTGGATCTATAACTGTGAATTTCACTCGGTTTCTTGGTTAAATTATTGGTCTGTAGTGAGTTGAGTTTTCCATCTACTTGTAATTTAGCCAACCCGTGAGTTGAGGGCTCTTTTGGGGCACTGAATTGCCGTGTACCTCCGTTGTGCCGCCACCTTGAGCAACACTTCCTTTCGCGTGATCTCTCAGAAAATTTCTCATCTTAGTGTGTATGTAATTTTCCAATTTTAATAATAATATTATTATAATTTTCATTTATAAACTGTTGATTTGTTGGTCTGTTGGAATTGGGCCTTGGGCCTTTGAAGTGTTGGAATGTTAATTGGGTTGTTGGAATTGGGCCTTGGGCCGGATTGAAGGACGGGATTACGCGTGTAGTTGGTTGTAAACTGTATTCTTGTAATTATTGAGAATTTGTAAATGAGATATTTAAATGTATTCCAATAAACTGTTGAAATGTATATTTATCATTTTTAATACATTGTGCTGTGAAGTCACGTTGTCTGTTTGGAATTGTTACTGAATATGTGGGTGCGTGTGTATCACGACCCCAAGCTGAGATGAGGCATTATCTCGGTGGAGCTCCTTTGGTCACTCAGGAGAGTAACAGACTGACGTGACGTCCCTTGAGTTGTCGCAGGACGACGTCAGGAACGGACGAGACGGTAACGCTCTCGAGCCGATTCTGTGACCTTTTGGCTGGCAAGGTTAGAGGATGCTTGGCCATGTACGCGCTGGGCCCAGAACTGAGCATTGCTCGTTATGAAGTCTTATGCACGGATGTTACCCGTGGTGTGACGATGAGAGCCAGGGCATGCGGACGGTCCATAGGGGAGACCGTGGTGCATGCATAGTAAAATAATGGTTATGATTGGGCCAAAATGGGATTTTTGGCATAAGTAGGTAAAAGTGTATTTTTGAGAAAAAGGAATGAGGTTTTGTTTTTTCTGCATATTTGTCCGTATGGGGATGTGTGATTATATTATTGTGTTTTAAATCTCTTGGATGTTGTTTTGGTTAATTACTTGTTGAGATGTCATAATCTCATTGTGGTGTTTTACCCTACAGTTCCGTCTTATGGTGCCGTAGGTCTGACGCAGAGCCCGAGTATGAACCCGAGGGATTTGCTCCGCTGAAAGTTTGAGTTGCTGAGATATTGTTTAGCGTTGTGGAATTTGTTTTCCTTATGTTATTTCCTGTCGGATAACTCTATAATTCTTGTAAAGTTATTTTACTGTTTTTGAACATTCTGGTACTTAATAAAGAATGACCTTTTTATTTCTCCGTTGTGAATATTATTTTTGTACACTTATTGCATGTTGTACACACTCTGAGCACTGGTCTTTGGGATGCGTGATCCGTGTGGTCATCATCCCGGTGTCACGAACTCCACAAATATAACACGTGGGGGTCGAGAGCGCCACAGGTTTGTAGTACAAGGAAAGGAGAGTTTAGTTTACAAACTAAAGAAGAGTTTGTATGACTTGAAATAAGCTCCCAGATAGTGGTACAAAATATTTAACAGTTTTATGTGCAATTCAGGGTACATCAGATGTTGGGCAAACCATTGCTGCTATGTTAGGTAATTTCACAACTCATATATCAGTTTGTTTTTGTATGTGAATGATATGCTTATCGTAGGATCCGACATTGAGGGAATTAATAATCTGAAGAGGCAGTTGTCAAGGTAGTTTGCAGTAAAGGATGTGAGAGCAACGAAGCAAATCCTTAGTATGAGGATGACTAGAGACAAATTTCAAGGCACATTGAGACTCTCACAAGGTGCTAAGCAAAGTATGTAAAAACGGTGCTCAGCATGGACGAGGCCAAACTAGTAGACACACCCTTGAGTAGTCACTACAGACTTAACGGGGATTAGTCACCCAAGCCAAAGGAGGAGCATGACTATATTACTAGAGTTCCTTATTCTTTAGCTATTGGTTCACTCATATATGCTTTGGTCTGCATGAGATAAGATATTACCCATGTAGTGAGAGTTGTGAGCAAGTACGTGAGCAACCAAGGAAAGCAGCATTGAAAGGCAGTAAAAGGGATTCTACGGTACTGAGAGGCTCCTAAAAAATGTACATGTGCTATACTGGAGTAGGTCTGAAACTGTAGGGTTTTGTTGACACTGACTTAGCTAGTGACACTAGTAGCAAGAAGAATACCACAGTTTTTGTATAACTCTGGGTGGTACTATTGTGTCTTGCTTTCTAGCATCGAAGTTGAGTATGTTGACTTGTCGGAAGCCTCAAATGAGATGATTTGGTTATAGAGTTTCTTGGAGGAGTTGGGTAAGAAGAATGAGAAGGGTTCTCTCTACAATGACAAGCCAAGAATCCTGGATTTTATTTTAGGACCAAACATATTTAGATTAGGTATCATTTCATTTGATCTCTATTTGATGATGACTATTTGATACTTGAGAAAATTTGTGGAAGCAAGAACCCTATAGATATGTTGACAAAGAATATTACGCTTGAGAAGCTGAAGTCGTGCACAACTGCCCAACTTCAGTTGTCTTATAGCTTGAAAAATGTGGCTATCAGCTGTAGAGGTGGGGGATTTCAGTTTTGGAAGTAGGTGTTGATACATTGGCCATACCAATCTCCAAATAGGAAAATTGTTGGGTTTTGAAGTTCATGACTTGAGCGGAGGAAGTCGAAAGTTCACTCGACTTTTGCTCAACACAGTGCTCAAGCGAACATTAGAAAGAAAGTTTGTTCGAGGCTCACTCAACAGCTTGCTCAAACGAATAATGCTATAATTAGAAAAATTAGGAGTTCCTCCTTATAACCCTCTATATATGTTTATTATGAATAGTATGAACGTTTTGAGCATTGTAATTTTGTTCCACAATGTATTTAACATTCCTAAAGAGAATAAAATCCTCTGCATTTCTGTGGATGTAGGCATGTTGCCGAACCATGTTTATTTTGTATCATGTGATTGATTTTTTGTTTTTTTCTTTTGTCATCATTTTGCACAACAAATAACACCCTTAGACGTTGCATATAACCTTTGACTTTAAGTTTGAATTGTTTGTTATCAAGTGCATTGTTGGAATTTTCAATGTGCCTCTCGAGTGTAATAAAGTTCCTAGATCGATGTGTATTGTGTGTGACTGATATGGTAGATGCACATGCATTGCCTAAGGGGTTTCTGTTGAAAATCTTGCAATTTCCTTTTTGCATCTTCCAAAAAATAGGGTCATATTGTTGTTTTTGCTTGTTCAAAATGTACCCTAGCCTTGACGTATTGCAAGTGGCTTGTTAGGGTTTTTCCCGTCAAGACATAGCCTTGGTGCCTCCTAAGATGCAAAAAGGCCTTGCTGAGGTTGCTGCTCAATTAATGCACACCCTTGACATATTGCAAGCCATTAGGATTTTGTCGAGGTTGTTCTCTCTCAAGGCATACCCTTGTTGAGGTTGCTGCTTGACCAAGATATAAGTTTGGCATATTGCAAGTTGCCATGGTCATTTGTTAGAGGTGCTTAGGCCTTAGTCAAGGTGTGCACTTGATGCCTCCCAATTCGAGGGCCTTGTCGAGCTTGCTACTCAGTTAAGTTGTACCCTTGATGTAATGCAAGCCATAGAGGCCTTGTTGGTGGCATTTCCTAATCAAAGTGTACCCTTGTTGCCTCTTAAGCCAAAATGGTCTTGTTGAGGTTGTTGCTAGGTCAAGTTCCATCCTTTACGTATTGCAAGCCATGTAGACCTTGTCATTGGTGCTCCCTAACCAAGGCATAAAATTGGTGCATTCGAAGATACATGGGCTTTGTCAAAGCTATTGCTCCATCAAGATGTATCCTACACGTATTGTAAACCATAGAGGCCTTATAAGGGGTGTTCCCTAGTCAATATGTACCCATCTCCCATGCCACATGGGCCTTGCTAAGGTGGTTGTTTGATCAATATATATAAATATATATAAATATATATATATATATATATATATATTTATATATCGTTAACATATTGCAAGCTATATGATCCTTGTTCTGGTTGCTCCCCCATCAAAACCTATCATTGAAGTTTATTGAATTGATCTTGGAGGGGATCCATACATGGTGATTGTGGAGCATGTTAGCTCGTTCATGGACGGAACTTGTGCTTGGCTAGCAGGTGTGGGTCCCATATACTCGTTGATGATGTTGAGGAATCTTACAGTAAACTTGATGGAGCTGAGTAATAAACAAATCTCGTTGCAGTCCATCTTTGAGTAGCAATTTTTGTATAAGGGTGAGGAATTTTAATAAAGGAACAAATAGGTAAGGTGCTTCAATCAATTAGATTTATTTGATTTTGTACATGTGTATTTCTTTGTTGTTTAATATATTTCATAAAATTAAATAATTCTAGAGATATTGGAGAGAATGTGTTTCTTGTAGGGGTGCTACCTGCCCTTCTTGGGCGGGCATCCCCCCCCCCCCCCCCCCCAATCGCATGCATCGGTGGGAGTTGGGCTCCACCCTTGTCTAAATGTTGGGGGTCGGATTGACCCCAGGGCCATCCGCCCACAGCGAGAGAGATAGCTTCCAGAGAGATACTTGGGGATGGGGGCAAAGGCGAAAGGGAGAGATCAGAGAGACTGCGATGGTGAGAGGGAAGAGATATAGACACGATGGGGTGTAGCATTTTAATTTAAAACAAAAAAGATTTCCAAAACGACATATTTTTATTAAAAAGTTTATTTTTTTATTATATATATGTTATAAAAGATGACAACCATTTAGAACACTACACATGTCAAGTGGAGAAAAGAAAGCAGCCAATACTCGAGTAATTATGCTGAGGTGGAAGGTTGCAGTTTTTTCTGTTATACTTGTGAATGCTATAAAAGGGGTCTAGGTGGCTCATTCAAAGACAACGTAATTCTGAGAGAAGATATACAGGAGAGCAAGAGAGAAAAGAACTCGTGAGAGAGATTCTTTCTCATTGTGGAGAAAGTGATCTGTGAGAGTGTGATCTTGTGCACAAACTGTATTTTTCATCTTCATCAATGAAACCGAAGGCTATTAGCTGTTCCTGCCATGGATGTAGATCATTAGGATCAAACCACGTAAATCATTTGTGTTATTTATAGTTTTCTTTACTGCTTGTGTGAAGTCTGTGAGTTTCTTGGCAAATCTTGGCAGAGCAATTATGTTCTAGCATCAACACAGATAGGATAAAGTTCAACAAATGGCATCAAGAGCTAGGTTCGATGGGGACAACCAAGTTTGATGTCGAGAAGTTAACTGGGAAGAATGACTTTGGTTTATGGAGAATCAAGATGAGAGCACTACTGGTTCAACAGGGGCTTCAAGATGCACTTCTTGGTGAAAAGAACTTGGGTTCTTTATCAAACAAAGAAAAATATAAAGTCTTGCAGAAGGCTCATAGTACGATCATTCTTTCACTTGGTGATAAAGTTATGAGGGAAGTTGCCAAAGTGGAGACAATAGCAAGAGTTTGATGATGAGGACCAAGCAATTCTGCTATTAAGTTCCTTAGATTCTTCTTATGCAAACCTCAAGGAAACCATGACGTATTAGAGAAAGTTTTTCATTGGAAGAAGTTCAATCTACGCTGCATTCAAGAGAGTTGAAAAATAAAACTGATGACAAAACAGAGACTGGAGAAGGGTTGCTTGTAAAGGGTAGACCAAAAAAAAGGAATCATAAATGGAAGAATAACAAGATAAGATCAAAGTCAAAGAGAAAACAATTGAAATGTTTTAACTATCTCAAGGAAGGACACTTTAAAAGGGGTTGTCCTGAAAAGAAACAAAATGGGTTAAACAAGCCTAAGGAGGAGGGAAATGCAATTGCTGTCCTGGATGGATATGAAAGTGCTAAAGTCATGAATGTTTCAGAAGTGGATTCAAGGAAGGAATGGATTCTGGACTCAGGGTGTTCATTCCACATGTGCCCCTCTAGATCATGGTTTGAGACTTTCACTGAACTCGATGGAGGACATGTGATCCTTGGGAACAATAAATCCTATAAAATTCTGGGAATTGGGATAGTAAGATTGAAGATGCATGATGGTATGGAAAGGTTACTCAATGAAGTAAGATACATACTTGAGTTGAAGAGAAATTTAATTTCTCTAGGGATGCTAGATCAGTCTGGTTGCTCTTTTAAATCAGAATTAGGAATTTTAAGGGTTGCAAAGGGATCTCTTACAGTGATGAAGGGAATAATAAAAAATGGGCTTTACACACTAGTTGGCAAGATAGTAATTGGTGAAACATCTCTAGTTCAAAATAAAATGGAAAAACAAGTTCTGTTATGGCACAGAAGGCTTGGACATGTCAGTCAACAAGGTCTACAAGAACTGAACAAACAAGGTCTACTGAGAGAAGAAAAGCTTGGGGAATTACCTTTCTATGAGGACTGTATTCTTGGGAAGTCAACAAGGGTCAGCTTCAAGACAACAACTCATTAGACCAAGCAGACTTTGGATTACATTCATTCAGACCTATGGGGACCTGCAAAGGTAAATTCACATGGCGGTGCAAGGTATTTTCTAACTATCATTGATGACTACTCAAGAAAAGTATGGTTATACATTCTAAAAAATAAAAGTGATACATTTGCTAAGTTCAAAGAATGGAAAACTTTAGTAGAAAATCAGGTTGGCAGAAAAGTTAAAAAGTTGAGGATAGATAATGGTTTAGAAAATCTGTCCAATGAGTTTAATGATTTCTATAAAAGGGAGGGCATGGCCAGGCACAAAACAGTGAGGGAAACCAAAAAAAAAAAAAATGGTTTACCTGAGAGGATGAATAGAACCATTCTGGAAAGGGTAAGGTGCATGTTTGCAACATCAGGTTTACCAAAAACCTTTTGGGCTGAGGCTGCTATTACAACAGTGCACCTAATTAACAGATGCCCATCCTCAGCTTTAAGCTTCAACTCCACAAGAAATGTGGTCTGAAAAACCATCAGGATATGACCACTTAAGAATTTTTGGATGTGTAGCATATGCACATTCCAAAACAGATAAATTGGAACCTTGAGCACTTAAATGCATTGTTGTGGGGTATCCTGAGGGAGTTAAGGGCTATAAGCTATGGGTTGATGAACCTGGGAGGTAGAAGTGGATAATAAGTAGAGATGTAACCTTCAATAAAAAACAAATGGGTAGACAAAAAAAATAAACAGGAATGTTAACCTACTACTATTGATAGGCACTTTAAGGTGGAGCAATCAATAAATACACTGTGTCATTAGGAAACTCAGGTTAGAAAAACTGCGGATACTGATTCAAAGGTCAGAACTCAAGGTGGAGATGACACCATAAACTGGCAAGAGACAAAGAAAGAAGAATCATTAGACCTCCACAGAGGTATGAACAAGCAGAATTAATAGCCTTTGCCCTTACTATTGTGGAGGAAATAATTGAGTTAGAGCCAAGATCCTTTTAGGAAGCCATGGCTAGTAAAGAGGCTGATAAATGGACTCTTCCAATGCAAGAAGAAATGGAGTCTCTAAACAAAAATAAAACAAGGGAAATGGTTCAAAAGCCAGGAAATCAAAAGTTGATTGGGTCAAAATGGATTTATAAAAGAAAAGAAGGCATACCAGGGGTTGAATTACCTAGATACAAAGCTAGGTTAGTAGCTAAGGGGTTCACACACAAAGAATGAGTGGATTACAATGAAATCTTCTCTCCTATGGTAAAGCACAGGTCAATAAGACTTTTACTCTCATTTGTGGCTTACCAAGATATGCATTTGGAACATTTGGATGTTAGTTAAGACAACCTTCTTACATGGTGAACTTAAAAAAGTCATATACATGCAGCCACCAGAAGGGTTCTCAATTGAAACCATGAAAAATCAAGCATGCTTACTCAAGAAATCACTTTATGGACTTAAATAGTCCCCAAGACAGTGGTATAAAAGGTTTGACTCTCACATGATTCAAAATGGTTCAATAGAAGCAACTATGATAGCTGTGTATATTAAAAGCAACATGAAGAAAATCCAATATTTCTGTTACTATATGTGGATGACATGCTTATTACTTGTAAGGATAAAATACAAATTGATAAAGTCAAATGCATACTGGAGTCAGAATTCGAGATGATGGATTTGGGTCCTGTAAAAAGTATTTTGGGAATGGAGATAGTAAGGAAAAGGGAGAAAAGGCTTCTCTACCTATCTCAGAAGTCATACATTTCAAAAGTTATTAACAAGTTTTGTATGGATCAAGTAAAAACAATCAACACTCCAATTGGAAAGCATACAAAACTATCAGTTACTTAAATACCAGAAATAGATGAGGACAAAGAATTTATGAAGAAAATCCCATATGCTAACATGTTGGGGAGCATCATGTACGCCTTGGTATGCACTAGGCCTGATCTAACTTATGCAATTAGCTTAGTTAGCATGTCTATGAGCAATCCAGAAAAGCCACATTTGCATGCTATCAAATGTGTTTTTCAATACTTATCTAGTACAAGGTGTTTGGGGCTGAAGTTTGGAGAAAATAAGCAAGTAGGTTTTGAATTACAAGGTTTTGTTGACTCAAATTATGCATGAGATTTGGACATGAGGAAATCCTTAACTAGTTTTGTGTCCACTGTCTTTGAAGAAGCTGTCAGTTGGAAGGCTAACGTACAGTTAGTGGTAGCCTTATCAACAACTAAGGCTGAATATATTGTAATGACTGAGACAATAAAAGATGCTATATGGCTATAAGGGATATTCTCGTGAATTAGGCATGATTAATGGCAGTGTCGCAGTTTACTATGATAATCAGAGCACCATTCACCTTGCCAAGAATCATGTTTATCATGAGAGATCCAAGCATAAAGATGTCAGATTACACTTTGTGAGGGACATCATATCTGCTGGGGAGATTGGGGTGGAAAAGGTTCCTACTGATATGACACTACAAGGATTTTCCTCTTTTGTGGGGTGCGAGATCACCGCAATTCCCCTGCTATCCTGCAGCAAAATTTCATGAGCTGCGATTTCCACTCACCCTAAATCAGTCGGGAGTAATACGTCTGGTCAGAGCAATTTTGGTGAAAAAGTGAAGTTGGCCGCTGTTCCTGCAGATTTTAACATTAATCTTTCCCGCAGCGAAAGTCGAAGGACAAATAGGGTTGAGCAATTTCGGCTGGGACATCATCGGAAATCATGGACATTTTTTACCATTTTTTGGGGCACCACAATTGCAGATTTCGGGGAGTTAGCTGGGGCACCAAAATTGCTCAAGATGATGCTGTCGACATCTCCCGCAGCAACAATGGTCGATCCCAATTTGGTTTGAAGAGCATTTACCGCCAAATATTGGGATGCAGCCATTGTTTACATACGAAGAGGAAGGGTCACCGCAAAAGGGAACTTTAGATTTTGTCAAGCAGAACCCAAATTTTAAATTTTCCAATTTCGGCGAATTTACTTACGCTGGAATTCGTAGTAGTGCATGCGGGAGAGGTGAATCCGCAAGAAATGCCATTCGTTCAGCCTTTCAAAATTGGGTATTTGCAGTGAAAAATTTCTTCGTAGCGGCTTGAAACCAGATAATTAAAATTCATTGGATGATTTACCAGATCGCAGAAATAAAGGTCATAATTTTTATGCTTTTTTCGAATTCATTAGCTACGTTATTATGGCTGGAACTAAATCTCAGAAACCAACCTAGGTATTTGTTCCTCAAACTCAACTGCATGTCACCCATTTTTACAATATGTACATGTATCAATTGAACAACCCTGTAAAAAAAAGTTCAACAACTTTAATTCTCAATATATAGTGAATTGAACAGCCCAGCTTGTATCAATATCCTGTCTTTGAGGACTTTTTTTTGTATTGTGCCAAGTCTATTTTTGAGTTATTGTTTTAGATTTAACGTAGGAAATTGACATGTTTGGCAAAATAGAACAACATATATTTTACTTGCATTTCCATGTACAATATTGCCATCCAATTTTAATACAATCTTGAATGAACATCTCATTTAGTTTCACATCATACATTATAGCAGGTAGAAAGATTAAATGTCATGCAAAATCAAGCTTAAATTCCTAAATACATACTGCCACTAAACACATAAAAATCATGTGCCACTCATTAAGATTGTTGTCAACATGGCTATACATTTAAACCTGGGAGTGAAGTCTATATATAGCATCCTACAGACAGGCTCATTGTTGCATCAAAAAATTCATCAACTGAGCTCATATAAATCTGTGAGAGCTACCTGCATATTACAGAGATGAAAAATTTGAGTGTCAAAACAAGTGTAGAGCCTACATGACCACATTCAACATGCATATTGAGCATAAATGTTTTCACCTATACTCCATTACAAAAATACCTAGAGAAAATCTAATCAACTACCTGGTCAGCTAGATTCTCTGAAGGTGCAGGTTTTAATTTGTGTAACATAATAAAACATCACCTATAGTACTTGTACTTGGCATCACAGTATCTTGGAAAAAGAAAATAATATACAAGCATTAGAAAAGTAAGGAAAATGTAGGAATGTGCAATATGAAAGTATAAACTGCATCTAGTATTAACTTTTGATATAAGTGGCTTCTAGAGAAGATTGTTTTATTTCAACAAGTAAATGCATTGTACATCAGTGTACTAATATTCAATGTTCCCATAAATTCCTTTTAAAAAATTAGAAAAAAGTGCAAGAACTAGACTCCTATCAAAGCTAAGAAATGCATCCCATAGAAGATCTGATCACACCATACTTTTTTTTCTCCAAATTCCATAGTCAAAACAATTACATGCATAGTTAACATATATCCATCACCTATACTCCATTACAAAAACACCTAAAGAAAATTTTCCAATAATTACCTAGTAAACTAGCTTCTCTCAAGTTGCAGCTTTTAATACCACTAACATAGTGAATTATGTAACTCTCTTAACCATTGCAGACAAGACATGCAGTTGGAAGGGGTTTTAAAGCATACTTACATAATGTTAGAAAAACCGTAAAACAAAATCATTCACAGCACCATTTTCCAACAAATTTTTGCCCATGACTCTGTTGTGATCGATGCCACCTAGATACTAAAAATACTTCAAAAACCCGCACCATTTTCCCTTGACAACTATGTAACAAAATATGTGTTTGCCACCAAAAGTTATTAATACTTCTTAATAGAATTTCAAAAAACTCCGAGTTTAGAATTAGGAAACAGCTAAAGATCTCCTTGAGTGTCTCTATTAGACACTCTTTGAGATGCCAAGTCATTCATCCTCTGGTCATAGGACATTTGCTAAACCAATAATTGTCTTACATCCCTTTTTAGCTCATCCAATTTGGTCTTGTACATCAATACCTCATTTTCATGCTTCTCATTTTCTTGGGCTAGGTGCTCAACTTGTGCCGACATAGCTGATGGTCTAGTCTCGGGTATAACTGAACCATCAAGTCCTCTTGTATAACCAGACCTGTGTCTTAACACATCTCTGAATATTGTATTTGCAGCCTCATTTGTGTGCTCCTTAGACTAAATCTCATTTAATTTTTGACACATCGTATTCTGATGCAAACAAGTTATCATATATGAGTTATAGTTGAAATAAACTAAGTAGCATGGTTATCTAGGAATGGAACAATATAGTGTAAATTGAGTAAGTTAGAGACCACGCACATAGTAAGTTTCTGTCATGGGAGTGACAAATGCCCATTTCTTCTTTGACCAATGAGTTTCTTTATAGAAGTTAACCAAGTTAGATGTGCTTGAACTCTTCAATTATAAATTACATGCATAAATATTACCCACCCCTCTTTCTATTACACACTATTACTGACCATTTAGCTTATAAAGAAGAAAATCACTAGAATCTTACCATCTCTTGTATTAACCTCACAAAAGACTTTATGCCTAGGGTGTGGTTGACACGTTGCTTTTTCCTATTGGCCTTATTTTGATTTGATATTTTCTGCAATATAAATAATGATATAGTTATGTCCACACTCAACACATACCAATTTCTAATAACCTTTCATCAAATGTAATCCTATCTAATTCAGCACATTTACTTTTACACGTCACTTGTTACCTTGAATTCATCTCTCCCCCATCTCTCACATAACTTTTTCCATACATCTGGTTCCACCAATGACGTTGACTTCATTAATGCCCCTTGGCGTGTTGCAAAACCCCTGTATATTTTATGAAGCTGGTAGTGGAAGTCATTGAACTTCTTCCCGAGGTTCTTCTCAACCATCTCGTGATGATTCCTTTTGCTCCAATCTATAATGAAATCTGCCTGCAACATGACACCAATGAACAGGTCAGTCCATAATAATAATAGGCCTTTTTGCCTTATACCAACTAGCTACATAATTCCTTTTAAATTCCCAATTTAATGAAACTAGCTCAATACCCTGACACGATTGATCAACTCCTTTTTCTCTTCAACATCTACAACATCCCAACTATTTTGAATCATGGTTGCATAATGTTTGATAATCCATGTTACTCTTGTAGTAAAGAAGACTGCATTCTCACATGATGGTGCCCTCTCACCATCATTAATCTGCAACAGAATGGGACCATGCTTACGAAGCTTCATAAACTCAGTGCACCCAGCTGGTCCATGACACCTCCACATTGTTTGTTTTCCTGCCATTGATAGAATGTATGTTATATAGAAGTGAAAATAATTTCCTGTTGTATACCAATATTGTACATTGCACATCCACCAAATAAAACCACAGAATTTACTAGCAGAAAATGCATATGACATAAATGAATAACATCATATTTTTGGTCCATTAATTTTTTGAAATACAATTGAGTTTACCATTATTGGATCGCATTGTATTAGGAGTACCATTGCTAACTTCATTAAACTCAGTACCCAAAACCATATATGGGGGCTATGTTGAGTCATCCAATGATGAGCTTTGCTCAACCCTTCGTGTCCACCTACAAGGCTGCTCCTGAGGAGTAGGACCACTCCATGTGCAGCCATGACTTGGTTGTATGCGAGTTTGTGTCATCCGACCATGTACACCAACTCCTATTCTTGTTCCTCTAATGGCAAATGGTACTTACAATTGATTGAAACTTGAATCTACTTGCAATTAATTAAAATTAAAACTGTCATGTGAATATACTTAGTGGATAGGGTTAACATCATGAATTTATATCTAGAATATTGAAATACAAGCAACTACCAACATGGATTAAGACCTAAACTTTAATCATCATCACATGGATAGATTTGTGATAAGATGGTAGACCGTTTTCATGATCTATTACCATTAAGCCATGCTGGATAACTGCATAACATTTTATCTTAATGGAAACTGGTAGACCCTGTTTGGTTTGTGGCTATAGAGAAGAAAATGTACTCAGTATTGTTGGTTCCATGCAGGTGAAAATTAAACTATTAAATTTGCACTTTTGATTGTCTATTACGTCCACATATTATTTTTAGGTTCAACAAAATCCATCAACTCAGTTTATGTCACCCCAGTTTAGCTTTATTATTGAGGTGAAATAATTTGATTTCACAGATTATTAAAGATAGAAATAATCTAATTTGACATACCAACATGATTTCAAATGTTCCCAGACATCAAGAAAATCTCTAATCTCAACACACATTATCAGATTCTTCCTATGTTGCATATCATTAATCCACCAAAGATAAAGTTTGTTAAGTAAAATCCAATGTATTTTCTAGACTGAGAAAATCCATCAACAAAGATTTTTCTTTCACCATTATAATATTGGGAAATCATCAGCAATTAGATTTGTTGGAAACAAATAAGACATATTTGTTAAAAAGATAGGCACTATAGCATTCAACCATTTTGGAGAAGGAGGATGCCAAGGTAAATTTCCTGGTAAAACTTTTGGTCCTAACTTCTCCCCAATCTATTCTAGACTGAATGTAAATTTCCTTCGAAACTTCATCTCATCTGAAGTAAACAACCAAGTATTTCATCTGATTGAACATGTTCCTTCTTTTCTATTTACATTCCTTTGCAGATGTATATATGGGTATTTACATGTGGTGAACAATGACTATAAACAGCCAAGGGAACATATTTGTCGGCCCCAATGACAAATTTAACTAGGAGGTGAGAAATCACATACAAAAAATTATCATATTTTGGAAAAAAAAATGGTAATACTCGGCAGTTATAATCAGAGCACTTATTCAAGTATGTCAACTTATTTTAGGTTACCAAACATAAGGATGCACCACAGAGCCAATGGAAGAACTGGAACTCGTTAATGTAGGAAAATACTTACATGGATCTCGTAGTGGTTAAAAGCTGAGTCTAACTCCACCGAGTGAGAAAGTGACTCTGAATGCGAAATCCAAATATGTTTTGGTTTCTAAGGATAGCTCCATATGCTGACTCCTTGTAATTACTTTTAAGTTATTTTTACACTGAAAAATTGACAGCCATTTTGCCACTTAAATATTTCACACTCTCGTGCGCTTGTTACTTTCACATATTTGAGTACTCTACTTTTTTGTACAGCCCGTGGGACCCAGTTGAAAAATAGATGGGATTTTATCGTCAGCATGCCTTTTTGCCGCTTACCATACCAGGCAAATGATGCAATTCCCAACTTTGCATATATCCTACCTTTTTACTCCCGATGATGCAATTGATGATCTTATTTATATAATTACATTTGGACATATTGAAAATTCATTTTTATAACTGAACACTAACTGAAATATAATTGGCTTTCAGTGCAGATGAATTTCAACTCACGCATGTGTCCACACTTTGCCAATTATCGAATAGTCATTGTTCCCTTGGCTTTTGGTGCAGATCAATTTCAAAAAACTGTGTAGCTTTTTGGACAACAAGAATCTTCACAAAATTACCATAAAATGTATATATATGTATACATATGACCAAATAAATTAGGAGCGAGGGGGCGGGGGGCGGGGGGGCCCGCACCAGAGGCCTCCACGGAGGCAGGGGACGGAAGAGGCTAAGCCTAGCTCCGTTTGTCCCCCGCCTCGCATAATATATAATATATTTATATTATATAAATATATAAAAAAACACTCCATAAGTGAAACGACGTCGTTTTGTCCATGACAAAATGGCACCATTTCATTATACCTGTTAAGTCCCCCCCTTTGTCCCGTTCATCATTCTTTCATATTGAACTCTCTCTGAGACTCAGACTCTTTCATGCTCTCTCTTCATCTCTTCTCTCTTTCTCTCTCTCTCTCTCTCTCTCTCTCTCTCTCTCTCTCGCACGAGCACAACATCTGAAGACTGAGACTCATCGTCACTCCGTCCGTCATTTGCTGTGCCAAAGGTAAGACTCCTTACTCTGGACCTCAACATATATATAGATGTTTTTTTTTTTTTTTTTTTTGAGTTTTCGGTTGGAGATTGGAGGAAAGATGGGTTGAATCAAAGATGGAGGATGGTAATGATTGTGAATTTGTGTGCTGTAGATTCTAATTTGTGCATGGGTTTGAAATTGAACGAATTTGTGTGGCATGCGCACTATGTTTGAATTTTTTTTATATATATAGTTTGTAGATTTTCGGATTTGGAACCCTAAATTAGTTTAGGGTCCAAATTCGAAACTCTAAATAAATTGATTTATGGGTTTCAACTGAATAATTGTTTATCATGTCTCATTGAGAATCTTATGCCTCAAGTAATTAATGACCACATACATATTTTGTAGTTGTCACATATATATACCAATCCACAGAATTATTTGAATTTGAATATATTATAGATGGACTTAACAATTTTGATAATCTTCACAAAATGTGAAATACAATTTAGATCATAATCTTCACAAAATCCATTCCTTATTCATTGAAACAAGGAATTCCTATTCCTCCAACAAAGAAAGTAAATATACCTAATGCAAGCATAGGCCTTACCATAGGAGTTACCATCGTCCTTGTAGTGACCTGAAAATTGTATTATATTCAATTTTTCTCATTACAGTCCATGTGTAATTACACATGATTTTTTGACATGGACAAAAACCATTCCTCTATGACATTTATCCCATCTGAAGAAGATGACCAAGTACATATATAAAATGGTTGACGTAAAGTTGGTATTACAGGATCCATCTTCATATCTACGCATGATGAAGTCAATGACAAAGTTCCAGACCACCAAAAGTTACAAATATTCAAAATAAAATATTCTTGAAAAAGGTTACAATTGACAG
Organism: Juglans microcarpa x Juglans regia; assembly: GCF_004785595.1. Classification (NCBI taxonomy): domain Eukaryota; kingdom Viridiplantae; phylum Streptophyta; class Magnoliopsida; order Fagales; family Juglandaceae; genus Juglans; species Juglans microcarpa x Juglans regia. The sequence continues at coordinate 115,899 of NC_054595.1, forward strand.
TATGAACAAATAAAATAGAAGAGGAAATGAAATCTAATTCTTTTTCTTTTTTATTTTACATACTTTATATACATATACTCTTTACTCATCTATGCTATAAAGTAAAGAGTATATCTTCAGACACGTATGCATCATGATATATTTAATGAAATAGATTTAATGAATATGTATGTCGACCCATTTGTAAAAGTACAATAAATAGCAGTCGGCAACACTACTGGAATTAAACGACTTGTTTTCCCACCAACTTCTCCAATATAGATCACGGAACTCGAAGCACTGTAGACAAATAAAAGATGCAACAACTCAGTAAATATATAACTAAAAGACAGATAAAAATAATTAGTAGCAGCACAAAAGCAAATATTCCCACTAATTTATGTATAGCACATTCCAGAGGACGAAGGTCAAAATAGGTGTAGAAAAAGGAAACTATGTTGATCAAAATATCTAACCTATAAGATGCAAAGGATCAATTGTTTCCCTGCAATTTCAACATGGATAGATTTTTCCTTCATCCTCAGAACTTCAGATTTACAGTACTATACATCCACATGCTTAATGAGGATTCCAATAAAAGAGTAATTGAGCACACAAATTCTGGTAACTTACACAAATTTTGACCACCTGCAGTAATACATAAAATCATCAATAAGAGCCTATATGCAACTACCAATCCCTTTCATTAAAAATGGCAGCAGCAAGAGTTGAAAGTAAATGTAAAGTAAGACATACATTTTTTATGTAAAGTAAGACATAAATTTTAATCACTCACACACACACGCGCGCGCGCGTTACCAAATACGAATGTAGCCATATTGTGAACTATAACAATATTTGACTTACTTAATCATTAGAGTCAGTCTCATGATCACCATCTCCATCCTCTCCGCTTGACTCTGATGTGTTGTCATTATTCCAATCACTCTCATCAGAGGATGGTTTTTATTAAGAAACTCATCCTCCTCAACTCTTGGATCGGGGTGGTCACACATCACTGTCTCATGCACAACAAGCGGGTCTATATCTAATCGATGCAAAGGCATATCTATGCATGTATCATCTTGATGTACAAAATGGGCTGGTAGAGAATATTCTTCATCTGGGTATGCTTCATCCTCAGGCTCTTCCTCATCGCCAACTGATGTGATGGGGATGTCATAAACATTCCTAGTGGTGACCTTCTGTACTACTAGCCAATTTCTCCTTAAACTTGTATCTTTTAAATAAAAGACTTGTAACGCTTGGCATGCAAGTACAAAAGGGTCATCCTTGTAAGATTTCCAAGTTGAGTCCAGACTTGTAAAGTATCTGCCAACGTGAACTCCTATTCTCATATCATATACATCAAACCAATCACATTTGAACAAATATATACGGCGCCATCATAGGTAGTTAAGTTTGATAATGTTCGTTACTACTCCATAGAAGTCAATAGGCCTACCTTGATGATCTCCAGGAACAAGCACACCGCTACTTTGTGTAAGCCAATGTTCTTCACGTTGCTTTGAGGAGAACCTGGTTCCATTCATAATGCAACCAGTATATGATGCAATCCATGAGTCAGGTCCACACGCTAGCACGTAAAGATCATCAAACACCTCTTCAGGGCTTGAATTAAGCAATTTCTTAATCTAAATAAAATTAATGAAAAGTAAGACAATTTGAAGCACCCATAAAGTTAAAAGGACCTACAATTGGCCCACCGTAGTTACCAATAAGATACTCACGTGCTCCTTGAACCAAAATGGAAATAGATTTTCATGCACATCATCAATATTAATTACACCTTCGTCTTTCAATTTGTTGTAATACTCACTGCATAATGCATGAGCAAATATTGTCAACTAATTTCTATCATGGAAAATATGAAATGAATTTATGGGCAACAAGTGACTGCAAATTGAATGACGATACTTACTATAGGTAGTGGGTAATCTCAGGACAATTGTTTAGGACATACCAACATTGTTTGACAAATACTAATTTATTTGGTCAAGTTGGACTTGAAGCACCCAATGGCCGCACCTTTTGCCTGAATATTGAAAATTCTGAATGCTGATGTCCTTCACAAACATCTAGATTGTGTTCTTCTCTATGATATCTAGTTTCGACATCATGGAGATATATCAAACAAAAAGTCAAGCACTCAATGTGAATGTAAGCCTCAGCAATTGAGCCTTCAACAAGAGCCTTGTTTTTGACATATCACTTAAATTTACCCAAAAACCTCTCAAATTGGTACATCCACCTATATTGTACAGGCCCTCCATACAATGCCTCACGTGCAAGATGAATACCTAGGTGCACCATTACATCAAAGAATGCAAGTGGGAGTATCATCTCAAGTTTGCAAAGTATGAGTAGAATATCATTCTCAAGACGTTTCAAGACATCTATTGCCAATGTGCGTGTGCACAACTGCCTAAAAAATGTGCTTAGTTCAGTCAAAGCCAACCGAATGTTAGGTCGCAGGTACCCGGCAATAACGACATGAAGTAGTCTTTGTAAGAAAATATGACAATCATGACTCTTCATTCTTGAAATTTTACAACCATTTAACATAACACATCTAGCAATATTCCCAGCAAATCCATCTGAAAATTTCCCAACTTGTAGCCATTCACAAAAGGACCTCCTCTCATCTCCGTGCAACGTGTAACATCCAGGTGGCATAAAAAGTTTTTGTCCATGTTCTTGTAAATGTAAATCCTTCTTTATACCAAGAATCAACAAGTCCCTACATGCGTTAACTAAATATTTTGTTTTGCCTGGAATCGTCATCAACGTTCCTAAAACGTTGTCACAAATGTTCTTCTTAATATGCATGACATCAAGATTATGTCAAAATTTCAATGTTGGCCAGTAAGGTAATTGGAAAAATATACTTGTTTTTGTCCAATTAAGTTCATCAGGTCGTCACTTTCTCTTCCTTCTACCTTTTCCAAATAATACATCTCCAACATTATTTAGTTGAATCAGTAGATCGTGACTAAATAATTCACAAGGTGGGGTGCGGTGATCAGTATTGCTATTAAAATTAGCCTTCTTCTTCCTCCAAGTATATTCTGGAGATAGGAAACGACAATGGCTCATGTAACAATGTTTTCGACCATATTTTAACCACAAAGAGTCAGTGTCACCATTACAAGTTGGACATGCCAATTTTCCATTCGTGCTCCACCCAGAAAGATTTTCATATGCGGGGAAGTCATTAATCGTCCATAATAATGCTGCATGTAATTGAAACATTTGTTCTCTCAATGCATCATACGTCTCAACACCATTTTCCCAAAAATCAATCAATTCATCAATAAGAGGCTGCAAATACACATCGATCTCTTTGCCCCGCGCCTTTGGTCCAGGAATTAAAAGAGACAACATGAAGAAATGGTCTTTCATGCACAACCATGGTGGCAAGTTGCAAGGGACAAGTATTACTGGCCATACATTATAAGGTTTACTCATATTATTGAAAGGGTTGAATCCATCAATGGCTAGACCAAGGCGCACGTTACGAGCATCAAGAGAAAATCAGATATGCTCCTGATCAAATTCCTTCCACCCAAGTGAGTCACGTGGATGCCTCATTACATTCAAATTGTCGACGTGGTGTTCTTTGCACCACCGCATGGCTACAGTTGTATCTTTCAACATAAACAACCTTTTCAATCTAGGTTTTAATGGAAAATATCGAAGTGCTTTGTGGGGGATTTTTCTCTATTTAGTTGTACGGGTTACCCATCTTGACATACTAAATTTGGGACAATCATGCTTGTCAGCATTTTCCTTCCAATATAGTATACAATCATTTGGACATATATCAATCTTTATATAACCAAAACCAAGGGCTTGCTTCATCCGTCATGACTCGCAGTATGAGTCAGGCAAAAGTGCATCAGGAAATTAAGCTTTTAACAACTTTAGTAGCATGTCAAATGATTTAACACTCCACTCCCCAATCGTCTTTATATGTAACAACTTCACAATGAAAGATAACTTTGAGAACTTAGCACATCCTGGATGAAGTGGACATTTGGCTTCTTCCAATAATTCATCAAAGGTTTTTGCTCTAGGGTCCACATAGGTGGGTCCTTCACTAGTACCGGGCTCAACTGGCTCCATATTTGCAAATGATCCAAGCCGAATGTCATCTAACATTTCATCCATGTTATCAACGTACTGGTCATTTTGCACTTCATTTACATCACCATCAAACTCATTAGCATCCCAAGTCTCTTCCTCGCCATGAAAGATCCATTTGGTGTAGTCTTCATCAATTCCTATGGTGAATAGGTGTCTTTGCACCAAGTCTATATTGTGGAGAAAGTTATTACAACAGTTACGACAAGGACATATGATATTGTTTGTTGTTGCATGAGCTTGGGCCAGTGTAATGAATTGATGTACCCCTTCCCGATATTCTGTGGACCTAAATCGATCGGTAATATGCATCCAGCTTTTGTCGATGTCAAAATAACTGTAAGATGAAATAATGGAGTTTGATAGTTTTCAACTTAAGCTAAAGAATGATCATGTCAAAGTTGGTAAAATAGGCACTATGAGAAAATATTTTGTTTCTTGAGGAACTATGAAACACTTTGCATGAAAGCAAGTCCCTTGGAAGTGTTGAGTATCTTACAAAGGCTTCAATTTTTTTCCCACCGTTAAAACATGCAATGCATGTGATTTCAACTATAAAGTACCTCAGATTAATTGAACAAGTTCTTTTTTTAAAAAAAAATAAAGGTCACAAAAAAAAGTATGAATCACAACTAAATTTCTTTGAACCTAGTTGTTAAGGTTCCGGCGGTTAGGGGTCAAAAGAGGAAGCAACCCTAACTCAAAGTGGAAGCTGTCGTGCAAAGTGAAGTATTGGAACTGGAATGTTAGAGCTAAAGTGAAGTGTTGAGGAATAAACAGGTTCACTATGAAACTGGTAACTTGGTTTCTGGAAATGAAATACATGTTTTCTATACTTTAACAAGTATGCATGTCATTGTACTGATTATAAAGCTTGTGACTATTTTCCACTCCTATTTCTACCTATTTCTACTGATTATTACATCTTCTCTGCTTTACACACAAATACACTCGTTCCAGTAGCTGTTAATCTGTTGGCCAGCTAACATTAGTTAATATTAAAGGCATCCAACATAATAATAGAAATCCATATTGGGTTGATCAACCACATCTGCCACCAAAATCATACAACATCCCACATACATGAACTTTCATATGTATATCCTGCAACAACATCAGCCAAACCTCCAAAACAATTTCCAATACTTATAAATCAACATCTAAAAACTGATCAAAACAAACCCTTCAGCAAAATAGAAGTTTGTAATGTGGATAACTGGCATCAATTTTACCTATTAGTTGCAAAAGAACAGAAAACCTAGCTAAATAAAAATACCCAAAGTCTGAGAGAGATAGACAAGGATTGAGGGAGAGAAGTACCACCCAGATTGAAAGGAGAGGAGATAGCTTGCTCAAATAGGGACCGAGTGGAGGAAGTGGCGCGTGACGGTGGGGCACGATGGGGCAGCTTTGATTGTGGAGGAAGAAAGAGGGAGATTAGAGAGAGAAGACGACCGAAGATAAAGAGAGAGACAAAGATGACTTACCGGCCAGACGTGGAACGACGGCGTGCAAGAGGTGGACGGTGTCAGTTGTAGAGGTCGAGGGTCGCCGAGAGAGTCGAGATCACAAATTTGTTATCGTTTGTGGAGAGAGTGGAGATCAGAGAAAAAATCCATTTTTGCAGAGAGAGTCAAGACGTAGAGGGCAATCCCGTGGATTAATGATGTTATAGTTTAATGCAGCGAGGAAAATGTCCCTGCAACAGGTCCATAAGCCTATTTTCAATTCTTGTTCCACAAAACATAACTTGCAACGAGTCGAAATTGCCGTAATTAGTATCTATAACCGTGAATACATGACCCCCCGCAACAAAAATGCTGCTACAGTAATACTCCCTTTGTTACTACAAAAATTCCTCTGCAACAATTAAAACTGGTAGCAACAACCGATTTTTCTTGTAGTGTGATGACAAAATCTTTACCTACAATCAAGTTTAGACACTACCTAAGCTTGATTAACATGGTAAATTGATAAGTACCCACTCAAGGGAACCTGCAGGAACAACTAAGAAGGAGAAGACAACTTGCAAGGTCTAAATGCTTGCCAAGGTGGAGAATTGTTATAAAAGATGACAAGCATTTAGAACACTACACATTTCAAGTGGAGAAAAGAAAGTAGCCAATACTCAAGTAATTGTGCTAAGGTGGAAGACTGCAGTTTTTTCTGTGATACTTTTGAATGCTATAAAAGGGGTCTAGGTTGCTAATTCAAAGACAATGTAATTCTGAGAGAAGATATACAGGAGAGCAAGAGAGAAAAGAACTCGTGAGAGAGATACTTTCTCATTGTGGAGAAAGTGATATGCAAGTGTGATCTTGTACACAAACTGTATTTTTCATCTTCGTCAATGAAACAGAAGGCTTCTAATTGTTTCTGTCGTGGATGTAGATCATTAGGATCGAACCACATAAATCATTTGTGTTCTTTATAGTTTTCTTTACTGCTTGTGTGAAGTCTGTGAGTTTCTTGGCAAATCTTGGTAGAGCACTTTTGTTCTAGCATCAACACAAATAGGATAGAGTTCAACAATATATATATATATATATAATTGCATCACTTAACCTATGAATTAAGTCATTTTTTATGGCAATAGGGTACCTAATCCCCTCTAAGACTTTGTTCAAGGGTTTGTAGTTAATGACTAGACGAGGGGTTCCTCTTTCTAGCTCAGCATTTTTCTAGACATAAAAAGCAGGACAAGACCAAGGGGACTTGCTATGTCTAATTATTCCTTTTTGAAGAAGATCTGCAATTTCAATTTTGCAGAATTCTAAAGTCTTACTATTCATTTGAAGAGAACTGGCTTTAGTAGAAATGGATTTTTCATCAAAAATTTTTATATATGGAAGGGAAACAATGTGTTTCTTCCTGTACCAAAAAGCATTGGGTAAATCAAAACAAACATCAGTAATTAAACATTTGCTAAAATCATCAATTTTTGCAAGGAGTAAAGGGGAGGACAAGTGTTCAGAAATCTTTTTATACTTGATTTCCTGTTGTAGGAAATTCAAATGTTTTTCTTTTGCAACAATCAAAGATTTCAAACTTTTATCCTGATCAAACTCAAATCGAGAAGCAAATTTAAATTTAACCTTTTGACCAAAAGGATTAGTAGTAATACCATCTTTTTCAGTCAAAAAGGGGTATAAAGAAGAAATAAAAAGAATTCCTAAAATTACTTTGTCAGACATATTTCTGATTACAATAGAAAGAATTTTAAAACAGATATTGTTTTGGCAAATATGAGCATTGTTAAGCTCATAATTGATCTTCATTTGAGATCCATTTGCCAAAAACAATCTTTCATTTATTTTGTTGTTCTACAACTCCCACCCTGAGTTCTTACTTTGGTTGGTTCACTACCTTGTTGTCTGTCTATAAGTCCCGTTTGCCGGAGAGCATTGAGGGCAGTTTGGGTTGTCGGGTCGGATAAGGTATAGTGTTTGCAGGCCCCTGAAGTGCGAAGGTCAGTGTTGTCCAATGACAAAATGAATAGGATGGATAGATCCAATTCAACAATTAATTCCAGGTCGACTATGCCACCAGACATAGTTAATGAAGAAGACTGCTCTTTTGATGAATCAGTTCCCCATGTGCTGGAATCATGGAAGATCCCAAAGATCAACCCTAATTCCATTTACCAAACTTCTTGGTATCAATCCACTTTTAATTCTGCTTTTAATGTTCGAACTGTCGAACAAACCTATGCCATTTCGAAATGTCAAGAAAAATGTTTTCTTTCCAAAAAAGAAAATATTGAAGAGTATAGAAAAAATTATTTCAAATATTTACATGTTGGTTCAATCCAAATTGCTGCCAAACCTTTAACTAGGAAAGACATCAATGCTTCTGTTTTATTTTGCTTAAGAGATGCTAGATTCAATCAATTTGAAACTAGTATATTAGGAATGATCCAGTCCTCTCTCGCAGAAGGACCAGTTCATTTCGATTGTTTTCCTGATTTAACTCTAGCTTTAACTGATAAAAATATTTTGAGTGCTTTAACTCAGAATATTTTAACTTTTGGATATGATATGCTTGAAGGTAGCAAACCTCTTGCTTTGATTTTTCGGATTTATTATCGTCTTTTAAAAACGAATTTAAATCCAAGAGCTATTCCAAAACCATCTGGAAGGCATACTTTACTGATCCAGAGTTCAACCTCAGATGCGAATATTCAAGTTCCAAAAAAGATTTATTGGGAAGATATAAATCTCCCCATTGAATGGACTTTGGAACATGAAGCTCCTCCAGCCAGAAATGTTTCCACTGATTGTAATCTGGATTACATCAAAAAATTTCTGGATGGAACTGTTAAAATTAGTTTTGATCAGACTAGTAATCCCAGCATAAGAAGAAATTCTTTTGCAGGATCTAGATCTTCTTTTATAGGTTCTGTTTCAGAAAATCCAATACGAAGAGACCAAAATCTTAGACGTTTTCTGGAAGATTCTGCACAAACAGCCCAACCTGTTAATCCTAATTTAAAACTGAAAGGGCTTTCTACGTCCTCTCAGGTTACTTCTACCTATTATTCTACCAAAGAAGGTGAAACTTCTACTGGTAAGCCCATACAGGAAGAAGCTAATAAAGAAGAAGAAAACTCATCTCTATCACCAACAGCTTCAGATATGGTTACTCCTATTCATCATAGTTTAACTGTTTTAAACAAACCATTTGAGTTTGATTTAATTGCTCTTTCTGAAGAATATAAACTTGAGAAAAATCGTGATAGATGAAAGGCCTATCATGCGAAATATTTTGATAAAGAAAAACTTCGCGTCAAGCGAAAATGGAAAGAAGAAATGAATAAGCAGCAAAGGCATATTCTTTTCTTTGATTTTGTTGAAAAATATTATGTTTCTAACAATACTTTAAATGTTGTTAAAACTGATTTTGTCAAGGAAGAAGGAAAGATGGTAGTTCAGGCCAGCCATCCACCTTTAGAGACAGTACTCATTCCTTATAAAGGAACTGAAGTACCAGCTACTCCTTTCAAAATCCCTGAGTCTATTTCCAAAGATCCTGAGAAGGACAAGATTTTAAAAGAAACAAAGAAAGTTATTTTAAAATAACTTCGTAAATCTTGCTCTTCATACGATCGGACAACAGCTTGATCGGATTGAAGAAAATGTTGAAAAACCTGTTTTTATTCCAAATCCTGTTTTTAAACATGAAAATCCTTTAGTCATTCCCAAAGATCAGTCTTCAATTGAACAACCCCTGATTATCTTACCATCCAGTCGGCCTAAAATTGATTTAAAAACCCTTCAGGCTAAGACTCTGGATAAGATTAATCAAATGCTTACTGATCTTAAGAAAGAACAACCTTCTACCACTGCTCTAACAAGCAACGAAGTAGAAGAAGTTCTTGTGGAAACCTCAGAGTAGTCTTTTAACGACCACTCTTCTGATGAAAAAGATATTGATTTACTTGAAAAGAATTTCCAAGATTTTGATTTAAAACCTGAAATTGCCAGATTCTCTTCAAAATGACCCAAACCAATGAGTCTGACGAAGAATTGGTATTCCAGGCCTACTCCTCCTGATTTACAGTTTGAAGAAAAGGTTTTTCAAAACCAATCTTTTTATTCTGCTGACAAAGTTTATGAATGAAATATTAATGGATTATCTGAACAAGAAATCATCAATACCATGAGTAAGATGTCACTTGTTGCAAATGCTTATATTAACAATAATATCAGATAACCTGATATTGTTATGATTTTAACCCAGAGTTTTTTTGGTGTTTTAAGAAACTGATGGGACAAACATCTTACCAGTACTATGAAGGAAACCATTCAGAATGCTGTAAAACTTAATGATGAAGGTTTACCTAATTTTGATAAAGTTATCGGGATGGCACATCCTGACGGTATTAATACCTTGATTTACACTATTTTAAAACATTTTATTGGAACACCATCTAATATAACTCATCGTATTAGCGATCAGTTGAATAATCTCCGATGTCATCGGATGTCAGATTATAGATGGTACCAAGATGTTTTTATAACCAGAGTAATGCTTCGAGATGATAGCCAGAAGCCTTACTGGAAAGAAAAATTTATTGATGGATTACCTCGTCTGTTTGCTTACAAAGTAAAGAAGGAACTTACTGATATGACGGGATTTCTCAATTACGAAAATTACACCAATGGTGATATTTTCAGTGTAATTAAGAAACTTGGTATCAGTATGTGCAATGATCAAATAATGCTTCATGAGCAGATGAGAAATAGTAAGAAAGCCAAATATGAAATGGGAACTTTTTGTGAACAATTTGGCCTTCCTTCTATAGCTCTATTTAAGAGAAAGCATAAGTTTTCTAAACCTTATGGTGATACCAGGAGAAAACCCCGTGATGAATTTTATAAGAAAACTTATAAAAAATCTAAACCCTCTTCTAAGCCATTTTCTAAGAAAAAGAATTACAAAGATTCTTCACAAAGAAATTGTTTTAATTGTGGTAAATATGGGCATTTTGCAGATAAATGTCCCAAAAAAGCCAAAACACTAAAAAAGAAGTTTAATAAGTTGAATATTGATAACAATGATAAAGAAGAACTATTTCGACTCCTAGAAATAGCTTCGTCTTCATCATCTAATATCCTAGAGTTCAGTTCTAGTGATTCAGAATATCACTCTGAAACTGAATCTCCTGATTCTACTGGTCCAAAACTTGGTTGCAATTGTAATGATACTTGCTGTAAGCCTATCGGTAAAACAGTCAATGTTTTAACTAAGGCTGAGGAGTAAGAAAATCTTTTGCTAATTTTGATTTCTCAAATCACAAATCCTCAGCTTAAAGAATAATATCTTCTTAAACTCAAGAAGACAATGGTTCGTCAAGAACCTAAAACTTCTAAGCAAAGGATAAGTTTTCAAGAAATCTTGGAGAGATTCCAAAAGAAAAAAATCCAAGGAAATTTCTACTTCTGATTTACAACACGAAATAAATCTTGTTAAAAAAGAAATTGTTGAACTCAGATCTGAGATTAACAATCTTAAGTCTGAAAATGAGATTTTAAAACAAGAATTTCTAGTGTTTAAAATTGATAAACAACTGGATCAGGATATTCCTTCTGATAATGAGCAAACAAATGATTCTGGTTCAAGCCAACATGAGCTGGCTGCTGACAACCAGATATGTTTAATCCGCAATACTATTCCTCTCAAATGGTTTTCTCGAGTTACTATTGTTGTTTCTCATGATTTTCAATTTTCTGTTATTGCTATGATTTATTCCAGATTAGACTTGAATTGTATTCAAGAAGGATTAATCCCTAACAAATATTTTGAAAAATCTACTGAAAGATTGTTTTCGGCAAATGAATCTCAAATGAAGATCAATTATGAGCTTAACAATGCTCATGTTTGCCAAAACAATATCTGTTTTAAAATTCCTTCTGTTTTAGTCAGAAATATATCTGACAAAGTGATTTTAGGAATTCCTTTTATTTCTTCTTTATACCCCTTTTTGACTGAAAAAGATGGTATTACTACTGATCCTTTTGGTCAAAAGGTTAAATTTAAATTTGCTTCTCGATTTGAGATTGATCAGGATAAAAGTTTGAAATCTTTGATTCTTGCAAAAGAAAAACATTTGAATTTCCTACAACAGGAAATTAAGTATAAAAAGATTTCTGAACACTTGTCCTCCCCTTTACTCCTTACAAAAATTGATGATTTTAACAAACGTTTAATTACTGATGTTTGTTCTGATTTACCCAATACTTTTTGGTACAGGAAGAAACACATCGTTTTCCTTCCATATATCAAAAATTTTAAAAAAATATCCATTCCTACTAAAGCCAATGCTATTCAAATGAATAGTAAGACTTTAGAATTCTGCAAAATTGAAATTGCAGATCTTTTTCAAAAAGGAATAATTAGACATAGCAAGTCCCCTTGGTCTTGTCCTGCTTTTTATGTCCAGAAAAATGCTGAGCTAGAAAGAAGAACCCCTCGTCTAGTCATTAACTACAAACCCTTGAACAAAATCTTAGAGTGGATTAGGTACCCTATTCCCAACAAAAATGACTTAATTCATAGGTTCAGTGATGTAGTTGTCTTCTCTAAGTTTGACCTAAAATCAGGATTTTGGCAAATCCAGATTGCTGAGTCAGATAGGTATAAGACAGCCTTTATTACCCCTTTTGATCACTACGAGTGGAATGTGATGCTCTTTGGCCTCAAGAATGCCCCTAGTGAATTCCAAAACATCATGAACGATATCTTTAACTCGTTCACTACTTTCACCATCGTCTATATAGATGATATTCTTGTTTTTTCTAAATCTATTGATGAACACTGGAAACATTTGAATTCATTTTTTGACATCATTAGACTTAATGGTATTTTCATTTCTGCGAAAAAGATCAAACTGTTCCAAACCAAGATTAGATTCCTTGGTTATGATATTTCTGAAGGCAAAATTAGGCTCATCCAGAGAGCCATTGAATTTGCTGACAAATTTCCTGATGTCATTACTGACAAGAAACAATTGTAGAGATTCTTAGGATCCCTCAATTATATTGCTGATTTCTACAAGGATATGAGGAAACAATGTCGTCCTTTATTCAAACGACTCCTTTCCAATCCTCCTCCTTGGACAGATATACACATTAATCTGGTAAAGAAAATCAAGGCACATGTCAAGACTCTCCCGTGCCTTGGTATCCCTACTTCTGATTCTTTTAAAATTGTTGAAACGGATACCTCTGACATAGGTTATGGTGGCATTCTAAAACAATATGTTTCACCAAGCTCTTCTGAACAAATTGTTCGCTTCCATTCTGGAGTCTGGAACCCTGCACAAGAAAAATATAGTACTATTAAGAAAAAATTTATCTAGAGTACTATGTATTTCTAAATTCCAATCTGATTTACTTAATAAGAAATTCCTATTAAGGATTGACTGCATGAGTGCTAAATTTGTTTTAGAAAAAGATGTTCAAAACATAGCATCAAAATATATTTTTGCACGATGGCAAGTTATTTTTAAGTGTTTTTGATTTTGACATTGAATTTATCAAAGGTACCAACAATTCTATTCCTGATTTTTTTACCCGTGAATTCTTGCAGACACCTAACCATGAGTAAGAAAAACAAAGGCAAAGAAAAACAGACCAATGTCCCTCCTCCAATTCTCAGCCCCAAACTGATAAAAAATGAGCCGACACAGACCCTTGTGTCACTGTTTAGATATTGCCAATAGGTTCACCCCTCTTGGTAAAATTGTTCAACCTGCAACTTTTGCGTCAACAGTTTTTATGCCCTTTGATCCATATGCTAAGGCAATTGCATCAAAGGTTTCAAACCCTGCTTCTTCTCAGTATTTCCTCCCAAAAGGAGAATCTGAGTATTTGCGCAAGCCTTTTGTATCCTATCTGTTTCATGTGGAACCTAACCGGTCTGCACATACAGTTGTTTTCAAAATCGCTTATTCCTACTTCCCTCCCAATTTTCACTAGATACCAGAGGATTATTCCAAGAACCTCCAGTTTGATTCCAGTATTTTAATTTTAACCAATTCCATTGTCATAAAACCAATTTATGACAAAAATGTTTCCAAAAAATTAATTTACCATAATGCCTATATCCTCCGAGTCATCACAGAAGAAGAATGAGGAACCAATCCCTATACTCCCAAAAGACTCTCAGATACAGACACTTCTTTTAATTATCATGATTATATTTCTGCCTGGAACAGATTTATGTTCTTCTAGGTACCTGATATGAGCCACTCCTGGTTCATTAATTTTGATGCAAAATTCAAAGGAAGTTTTCCCTTTTGGTTTCTCCAATGGTGGAATCAATTTGGATTAATTCCAGAGAATTTCCCTGAGCAGCTCTCCCAAGCTTTTAAACATTATACCATGATTGTTGGTCCCAAACTTGACCGACACCTTGCCCATTTTCCTTACTCTCTCCATTTTTGTAAAAACTACAAGTTACCGTGGATTTTTAAATAGAGTTATGAAATGAATGCTAATATTATGACCCGCGCTTACTTCACTAAGTGGTGGGATAAGTTTGCATTTATTGAAAAAACAATTGACCGAATGATTAAAGATTTTCCACAAGCTGCATCCGACTTGCAGAATAAAGAGGAATTTCCAGCCATCAAGATCGGTTCACCTGCTCCTGGATATCCATTAATCCAAGCCCCCTCTTCACCTACTGCATCACAATGAGGAAAAGCCACCAGCTCATCCTCAAAGAAATCCTCAAAGTCTAAAAAGAATAATGACATTCTAGATAGACTTGATAAAAAGGATTTGATAAAAATACTTGAAAAACAACTATCAAAGTCCCTGAGCAATGATTCTAAAGAAGACAAGAATTCAGAAGCATCATCAGAGGCTTCATACAACAATGTATCTGGTCACGATTCAGAAGATACCCCGAGATTGACTGATGACTAACTACTACTTGAGTTCAAAGAAGACTAACTCTAGTCTCTTTTGATATTTGTCGCCTTACACCGAAAGCAATGGCCCACAGAGATCGCTGAAGACATAAAGACGACTGATATGCTATTTTGTCATCTTATGCCGAAAGTAGCAGCCCACAGAGACAGCTGGAAGACATAATGATGATACTTATGCCCGTACCTAAACAGTTCCCACTGTTCACCCACGGATTTACTTTTATTGTTTTGCTTTAATAATTGTAAACAGGAACTCCTTGTGTTATAAAAGGAGAACCTCATTCTATACTTAGGCAAAACTCACCCCCGAGAATCAGAACTCAATCCTATTCTCTCATTCCGAGTATCTCCTAATTGTAAGTGCAAATCTGCACTACCTTATTTTTTTGTGCATCTTAAGCTTTGTAATTTTAATAAAGGTTATATGTTTATTCAAATAGTTTTTACTAATTTTGTTCATACATTCATGCATTTGGCTGATTCTACCGCCTAATTTATTGTTTGCATAATTTATTTGTGCATAATACTCATTGCTTCCTTCTCTCCCTTCTCTTCTTCTTCAGTCCTTCATCATTTCCGCTTTTTATATATATATATGTATATATATATATATATATTGAGTTGGGCACATAGGTGAAAACCCCAAGCCCCATCCCCCGGCGCCCAAATGCGTGCGGGCATCCATGCCACCTGCCTTGCCAGGGGATATTGAAAAAGCAGTGGCTCTACCAATCACTACACTTAGAGGGGGGGTGAATAGGTGTATTCCAATTTTGATCGTCTTTTCAATATTAGAAATAAATAAACAGTTAATCAATGGACAAAAACAATTAACACAATGATTTTGTTCACGAAGTGGAAACTCATTTGAAGAACTTCTTCAAATTCTAATACCACTCCGAGTGTAAGGCACCACCTAAAATCCACTATAGAAAAATTTTATTACAACCAATTTAGAGACACTCACAAAACCTTTGTAGTTCCTAAACCTGGCTTGCAACATCACGAATGACCCACTCGATCTCTACACGCATGTAATGTCGGAACTCCGACCTTCTATAGCTTTCCACGAGAACCTCTCGATCTCTGCATCACAGCAGCTCCGGAAACCTTCTGGCCAACAGCACGTCCATTTCAATGGACTTTGAATGAGATTTTATCTTGAGTGTGGTGTGGTGGATATGTGTTCGTCCAAGAGAGATTCACAAGGTGAGGAATAGGTTTCTCTCTTTGGCTTTTGAAACACTTAGGGTTTTTCTCTATTTTTCCACACTCAGAACAGAAATGATCTGTTCTATATATAGTTCCAGCAAGTCACGGCGCTCAAAACATGAATCTTTAGGTTGTCTTGAACATTGGCTCGAGCGAGGTGTCGAGCGAAGGTCGAGCGCACGTTATCTTCTGAAACCGCTCGAGCGAGTTGTCGAGCGAAGTTCGAGCGAAGGTCTCTGGATGAGTTCAGCTCGCGCGCAACATCGAGCGCACATCGAGCGACCCACTCTGGATGAGTTCCGCTCGAGCGCTGAGTCGAGCGCACATCGAGCGAACCACTCTGGATGGGTTCTGCTCGAGCGCCACGTCAAGCTCACCTCGAGCGAACCACTCTGTTTGGGTTCCGCTCGAGCGCTTAGTCGAGCGCACATCGAGCGAACCACTCTGGATGGGTTCTGCTCGAGCGTTACGTCAAGCTCACCTCGAGCGAACCACTCTACCTGGGTTCCGCTCGAGCGCTTAGTCGAGCTCACCTCTAGCGAACCACTCTGCCTGGTTCCGCTCGAGCGCCAAGTCGAGCGCCCATCGAGCGAACCTCTCTGGAAGGTTCCGCTCGAGCGCCAGTCGAGCGCCAGTCGAGCCATGTTGAGCACACTTCAATCTTTTTCATGTACCAATCCATCAACACTTGTTACAACTCAACTTTACATAGGTTTTCACAAGAATATGCCAATTAACTCATTTTTCCCTCAACAATCTCCCCCTTTGGCATTTCTGTGACAAAACCTCTAACCTATACATAGGACCTAATCCTAACACACCCAAATCAGGATTCCTATTTTTCAGGCAAAAAGTCTTGAGCACGTTGAGATATTTCTGCAAACACTTAGCAAACGGTTAAACGTACCAATAACAATATGCAAGAAATAATCATAAGCATAAACATCTGTAGCACAGTTTTCAGAAAAGACTTTTCATTAAGAATTAATTCAGACATTGTTTTCAATTTAGACAAACAATATTAGCACGAGCAGCATGTGATACAAATAAAAATAGCTGCTCCCCCACAAAACAAAAACACAAGCTGCTCCAACAGCTTTCTTGCTACTCCCCCTAAATCTCTATACCACTCCACCTTAATCTATACTCTCCCTTTTTGTCACAAACGCCAAGGGTCTCAAGTATCACCATGAGGCTGACTGCCATCATCATCACCATCAGGCTGACTTCCATCATCATCAAGGCGCTCCTCTATATCGTTGAAGCGTTGAGTCACAAGCTGCTGCAGGGTGTTAACTTTAGCATCAAGGCTATCAAACCGTGCATCAAACCGGGCTTCAAGACGAGCAAGATACTCAATGACCCGCTGAAGGCTGGGTTCGGTCAAACCAGGTGCCGAGCTATGAGGCTGTGAGCATAAAGGCTGAGAGGTCGATGGCTGAGACGTGGATGGCTGGGAGGAGGATGCAGGAGGATGCTCAACATTCAGTGGGTGAGGGGTAATGTGAGCACGACTCAGCTGCATGGTCCTACGCCCAATAGGAGCCTTAAGAGGAACTCTAGGCTCATTAGGAAGAAGCATAACAGCCTGAGAGAGGGCTATCCTAGTGATTAGGCAGGCGAGAGGCAAGCCAGTCCGTAATTTCGGGGAATTGAATGCCTCAAGCATAACCCGACAGAGATGACTCCCCAGATCAATGGAGACATCATTTATCAATGCATACAAAAAAATGGCGCGGTCAGGACCGACATCACTTTGATGACCAGTAGGATATAGGTTTGTAAGGACTATCCTACTGAGAATGAGAAACTCGGGTGTAAAACGTGAGGTGAGAATGGGTGATTTACCATCCCAACTCGAAAATGGACCGATTAAACATTCAACAATGACAGTCGGACTAGGAGGAGAAGTCCGTGTATATGGATATGTGGGGTTTGCCACTCGCGGGGCATTTAGCAAATCCGCAACCATGCCCGGAGTCACCCGGAAGACAATGTTCCGGAGACTGACTTCAAAAGAGCCATCATCAGAGATGGCAGCAATATTGGAGTAAAACTCCTTAACCAACTCCACAGAAGGAGTGGGATGACCAATGGTCAAAGCCAGCCACTGGCGAGACTCAAAAATGCGGGGAATAACAGTCTCAGAAAGCTCACCAAGGAGAACTTCCCGCTCGACAATAGGAGAACGGGTAGAAAAATTTTGAGTGTAAAGTTCTCTTGCACGAGGATTGCGGAAATGTGCTTGAGCGGGGGCTGGAGGATTTTGGCGTGAACGAACTCTTCGAGACATGACAGAAGCTGGACAAAATCAGTGACCGTTAGACAAGGCTAAAGGTAATGTGAAATACCCAATGCTTGATGAATGCACATGCCTAATTTTGAACCAAGCCAAACTTAGGTAAAAAAAAATTTTTTAAAACAAGTCATGAATGTTGTCAAAAACCATTTTAAAATGCACAATGCACATGCCCAAAAACACAATTGAACAACCCATTTGGCATTTTGAGCACTTCAAGTGCAACTAAGCCAATGTTGGGTTTTAAACCCAATGGAGGTCCCAAGCCTCAATGCCAAACACTATCCCTACACTTAGAATAGACAAAAATGACCATGGGGACAAGGCAATACCAAAGCATGATGAAAATAGGAAATGAAACTTCATTGAAGCAATTCATCGAGCACTTGGAGTGCATCCAAGTACACACAAAATGAAAAACCCCTTGGGGTTCTAAGAACCTCCTAAATACAAAGAGAATAGGAATGGACAACCAAGAGGTCCATTCAAACACCAAACAAACCAACCAATGTGTTCCATTTCGGAATCCCCAAATCTAAAGCCCTAATTTCCGAAATGTATATGCATGGAGATGTATGTTGTAAAATGAAAAAAAAATGTCCAAAAATGATTGAGAAGAGGGAGAAATAAGAGACTTACCGTGATTGAAGCAAGATTTTGGGAGAAAATGAAGGAAACCACACGGAGAGAAGAGGAGAGGTTATCGCACGGGGTGGGGAGAGGAAACGGTGCAGGGGGGGGAAATACGGGCTGGGGAAAAAGAAAAGGGAGGGGGGCGGTTTTAAAACACGTTCGCTCGAGCGGCTTTTAAGTTCGCTCGAGCGGATGCCCAGAAATTTTCCTGCTTCTCTTTTCTTACAGAAATTCAGTGTGATCCAACTATTAATGAAGTTAATTTTTAAATCATTCACACACACATCAAATGTAGAAAGGCATCATGTCCTTATAAAACACGCAGATAATAAACACAAAGTATCACAAGTAATAAAGACAGCCGTGTTAACAAATTCCTTGCTCAATCAAGAAATTTCAACCAAAAGGTGTGAGCGGGGTTGGGCTGTACAAGAAACCACAAGTGTTTGAGAAACTCTTCCAAGATGCAGAAAGTCAAACCCAATGCTGCTAGAACCTAGATGCTTCTGTTTGATTATCTGTATCAATGTTAAGATACTTGTTTACCTTTTTTTTTTTTTTTTTTTTTAAATATATATATGCAACAACAGCCCTTTTTCTTTTCAATGACATACAATATCATCTTCTTTTCTTTTTCTTTGCAGAAGGGAACAATAATGAGATTGTCTAGCCCGTGGTCAATTCTGTGTGTAGGTAGAGTTTCCTAACACTTTTGATTGCCTCCCCAAAAACTCACGGTGGTGAAACGTCGATTGACTAAGCATGGAGTGAAGTGTGTGAAGCTAGTCACAGATTACAACTGATACTCATGTTTCAAACCTTTGTAAGCCATAGAAATATGATACAATTCTCAAAAGACACATGCACCTAGATTTTTAGAATTAACAACACCAATAACTAATATCACAACCAAGGAGAGCATGTAAAGGCAGTAATACCAAAAAAAAATACGAGGAGGAATAATCACAAAATAACAAAGACAAAAACAAAACAAAAAACAATGCAGGTAAAGCATGCAATGCATGTTATGCATGTTTCAACCCTCAGGTCAATGCACAAATACCAATAGCCTTTCGAAGTAATTCAAACCGAAGACCATCCAAAGGTTTAGTGAAAAGGTCGGCTAGTTGGTGTTCGGTGGGAATGTACTCAAGAGTCACCACACGTGTTTCTACCAGCTCTCGAATAAGATGATGTCTAATGTCAATGTGCTTGGTCCTAGAGTGTTGGACAGGATTTTTTGAAATGTTTATGGCACTAGTATTGTCACAATAAATGCTCATCATACCTTGAGTAATACCATAGTCACACAACATTTGCTTCATCCACAACAATTGCGTGCAACAGCTGCCTGCAGCAATATATTCAGCCTCAGCCGTGGACAGCGATATGGAATTTTGCTTCTTGCTCATCCAGGCAACAAGGT
Organism: Juglans microcarpa x Juglans regia; assembly: GCF_004785595.1. Taxonomy (NCBI): domain Eukaryota; kingdom Viridiplantae; phylum Streptophyta; class Magnoliopsida; order Fagales; family Juglandaceae; genus Juglans; species Juglans microcarpa x Juglans regia. The sequence continues at coordinate 136,050 of NC_054595.1, forward strand.
TTGTGCCGACATAGAAACACCCACCAGAAGTACTTTTTCTATCATCTGCATTACCTGCCCAATCAGCATCTGAATAGCCTGCAAGCTCAGTATTAGAGTCTCTAGAATACCAGATCCCATAATTGACTGTCTCATTTACATAGCGAAGTATGCGTTTGACAGCTACTAAATGAGATTCCTTAGGATTAGCTTGAAATCTAGCACAGACCCCAACACTAAAAGCAATGTCTGGTCTACTTGCAGTGAGATACAGTAGACTCCCAATTATGCTCCTATACAAGGATTGCTCAACATTCTTGCCTGACCCATCAGTACTAAGCTTAACACTCGTGCTCATAGGGGTTCTGGCATGGCTTTTCCCATCTAATCCAAATTTTTTGATTAATTCCTTTGCATATTTGGATTGAGATATAAACAGCCCATTGTCCAACTGTTTCACCTGGAGTCCTAAGAAAAAGGTTAGTTCACCTACCATGCTCATTTCAAATTCATTTTTCATTTCTTCAGCAAACTCAAGAGCCAAGGCGTCAACCGATGATCCAAAGACAATGTCATCCACATAGATTTGAGCAACTCTTATGTCTTCTCCAACTTTTTTTGATAAACAGTGTTCTGTCAACACTTCCTCTCAGAAAATTGTGATCTTCAAGATATGAAGTAAGCCTCTCATACCAAGCTCTAGGAGCTTGTTTCAAACCATATAAGGCTTTCTTCAACCTATAGACATGATTAGGATATTTTGGATCATTAAAGCCTTTTGGTTGTTCGACGTACACTTCTTCTTGGAGGATCCCATTCAGAAATGCACTCTTGACATCCATTTGATACAGCTTGAAACACATGTGGCATGCAATGCTTAATAATATCCGGATAGATTCAAGTCTGGCAACTGGAGCAAAGGTCTCGTCAAAGTCTATTCCTTCCATCTGTGCATACCCTTGAGCAACCAATCTTGCTTTATTTCTCACTATTGTACCATTCTCATCCGACTTATTCTTAAATATCCACTTAGTACCCACGACATTGTGATTCTCTGGTCTTGGCACCAAGTACCACACATTATTCCTCACAAATTGGTTTATTTCTTCATGCATAGCATTCAACCAATTCTCATCATTTAAGGCTTCTTCGATTCTTTTTGGTTCAATTTGTGAGATGTAGCTTGAGTAAGCCAATTGATTTATCACTTTCCTCCTCAGCCTCATTCCTTCATCAATGTGTCCTATGATGTTATCCTGAGGATGATTTAACTTTACTCTTAACGAGGGCTCCTTTTGGTAACTCACTTTCTCATTTGATGAGGTCTCTAAGTTCTCATTTAGAGTACCAAAATCTTCTTGCCCAGTTTCACTCGGTGTGTGAGTTTGCTCTTCCTTGTTCAACTCCTCTCTAGGAGCATCATTGACCACCACATTTATGGATTCCATGACGGTTTGGGTGCGTCGATTGTAGCTCCTATACGCACGACTGTTTCTGGAATATCCAAGAAAAATTCCCTCATCACTCTTAGGGTCAAACTTAGCTAAGTTTTCCCTATCTCTCAAAATGTAGCATTTACTACCAAACACCCGAAAGTATTTCACATTTGGTTTCTTTCCTTTCCACATCTCATAAGGTGTTTTGGAAGTGTTTGGTCGTGGATAGACTCTATTCACAATATGACATGCTGTGTTCACAGCTTCTCCCCAGAAGTGAGTAGGTACATTTTTACTGTGAATCATGACCCGTGCCATTTCTTGAATAACTCTGTTCTTTCTTTCGACCACTCCATTTTGTTATGGAGTGATAGGGGCAGAAAATTCATGACTGATACCTTCTTCATCACAGAAACTCTCAAGATTTGAGTTTTCAAACTCTCTTCCATGATCACTCCTAATTCTGACTATTGCTTTCCCTTGCTCATTTTGAAGTTTCTTGCACAAAGTTCTAATCACATTAGGAGCTTCACCTTTTTCTCTCAGAAATTCTACCCAGGAGTATCTGGTGAAATCATCTACCATTACCAGTATGTATTTCTTTCCCCCCAGGCTCTCAGTTCTAGAGGGTCCCATAAGATCAATGTGCAGCAACTCTAATGGTCGTTCGGTCAGAATAGCCGTTGTGTGCTTGTGAGCTGTTCTAACTTGTTTTCCCAACTGACATGACCCACAAACAGGAGTCTCTACTTTACCCAGCTCAGGCAATCCTACCACCATCTCTTTCTTGGCAATCTTAGACAGATTTTTGTGATTCACATGTCCAAGTCTTTGATGCCAGAGGTCAGTAGCCTCATTCTTAGCACTATTGCAACTATGCTGAGGATTAGGGGCAATGCCATAACAATTATCAGATGTCCTTGTTCCTTGCATAATGCAATTTCCATTATTATTTGAAACAACACACATATCTTTTGAAAAACGGACTTCTGCACCATTGTCACACATTTGGCTTATACTGAGGAGATTGGCTTTTAATCCATCAACAAATAGGACTTCTCTCAAGATGGGCAGTCCAGGTATTTCAATTTCACCCCTTCCTATTATATCAGCTTTACCGCCATCTCCAAATGTTACTGTTCCACACTTGTACTCTTCAACTGTTTTAAATAGACTTTTATCACCTGACATGTGGCGAGAACATCCGCTATCAAGGTACCACATGTAGGTGTCTCTGGTCTTTAGAGCAATGTGTGCCACATGGCAAGTGTGTATTTTTCCAGTTCTGACCCACATTTTTCTAACTTTTGGAGAGATGTCCTTTTTGCTAGTTGACAGTTGGTCTATCTTGACATTTAGCATCTCATTTTGTCTGGTTAGGGCCCTGACTTGACTCCAAAGATTCAAATGCTCTCTTCTTGATTTACTATTTCCATCTCTCATAGGATTCCTCCTAAGCTCATAGCAGTTTGGTCGAATGTGACCAAACTTACCACAATTATGGCACACATAATTCTCCTTGCGATCTCTTTGTCCCCTGAAGAATGAGGCATACTTAGGAGCAGTTATGGGATTTTTATCCATTCTTGGTGAGTACACACTTCTACTTCGAGAGCGTGTATGATCATACATGGTGTATCTCTTCAATTTAAAACAGTCTCCTACAACATGACCAGTCTTACCACAGTGGCGACACACAGGACTTGTATTTCGAACTCTTGACTTATCATGAGACTGAACACCCATATTTACATGAGAGGATTTCTTACCCTTGTCAGATGGGTTAGCATTCCCTTTTGCAATTGACTCACGAACAAACACAGTTTTCCTCTCATTCTTATAGGAGACTTTTGAGGTAGTAGCTGCATCAAATTTCTCTGTATTATATCCTAGTCCACTCTTGTCACCAGGAGGCTTTCCTGACTCCAGGATTTCATCCAGCTTTTCTTTCCTAGTGGACAAGGATTTCAGTTCATCCTTCAACAGAATCATCTCACTTTCTTGATTTTTTAATTCCTCTTCTAGAGAAACATTTCTTATTTTCAACTGATCAGTTAAACCAATGACTTCATTTAATTTGCTTTGAAGCTCTTCATTTTCTCGTTTTCTGAAGTCTATCTCCTCATTGTGCGCTTTGTTGCGCTTTCTCAATTTAACACATTCATTGTACAGCTTCTCGTAGACTTCTTGCAACTGATCTTCATACCCAGATTCATTTCCAGATATGCTCCCATCATCAGACACTGATTCACTACATTGACTTTTGCTGCTGACAGAGGTAGTGAATGCCATGTAGTTAAGATTTCTTTTTGGAGAAGAGTTATCTGTCACTCGACTCTGATTCACTCTCACTTAGAGATGCAATCTTAGCTCTTTCTTTTGCCTTTTTGTAATTTGCACATTCCAGACGAATGTGTCCAAATCCATGACATTCATGACACTGCACCTTTGATTGTACCTTGTCTTTATTTGTTCTAGTGTACTTCTCAGTGCTTCTCTCTTTGTTCCCTGAACTTGAGCCTCTATTATATCTTTCAAACTTTTTCTTCTCTGGCCTCTGGTTCTTATTGTTTCTAGCCACAAACATTTTCCTGAACTTCTTAGCATAAAATGCTATTTCTCTGTCACTCATAGCCGACTCATCGGATGACTCATCTGACTCTTCTCTAATGGTATTGAGGGCTATGGACTTGTGTTTCTTATCCACAGGAAAAGTGTGTTCATATGTTTGTAGAGAGCCTACCAATTCTTCAATTCTCATACTGTCTAGATCTTTGCTTTCTTCAATAGCAGTAACTTTAGGACGAAACATCTCAGGGAGTGATCTGAGAACTTTTCTCACAATTCTGTTCTCAGGAATTCTGTCCCCTAGATTAAAACGAGAATTGACAACATCATTTAGTTTGGCATAAAAGGCATCGAAGGTTTCATCATCCTTCATCCTAAGTTCTTCAAAACTTGTGGTCAGCATTTGAAGTTTAGAATTCTTTACAGCCTTGGTACCCTCATGGGTGACCTCAAGAATGTCCCAAGCTTCTTTGCAATTCTCACACATGGAGATTCGCTTGAACTCCTCCTGGGACACGGCCATGAAAATCGCATTCAGGCCTTTGCTATTCCAACCACACTCACTAATTTCCTCCCTAGAGTAATTATCCACATCTTTGGGAGTTTGAACTCCTTCAATAATAGTGACTGGTTCTCTCCATCCCTTTGTTATAGAAACCCACACTCGTTCATCCACAGATTTTAGAAAAGCTCTCATTCGAACTTTCCAATAAGCATAGTTGTTTCCATCAAAATAAGGTGGCGATGTGAGAGATTGAGACTTATCCATTTTAACCACTACAGCAGGATCACACTCAGGAATTTAATCCCAGTGGAGTGAACCCGCTCTGATACCAATTGAAAAAGCAGTGGCTCTACCAATCACTACACCTAGAGGGGAGGTGAATAGGTGTATTCCAATTTTGATCGTCTTTTCAATATTAGAAATAAATAAACAGTTAATCAATGGACAAAAACAATTAACACAATGATTTTGTTCACGAAGTGGAAACTCATTTGAAGAACTTCTTCAAATTCTAAAACCACTCCGGGTGTAAGGCACCACCTAAAATCCACTATAGAAAAAGTTTATTACAACCAATTTAGAGACACTCACAAAACCTTTGTAGTTCCTAAACCTGGCTTGCAACATCACGAATGACCCACTCGATTTCTACACGCATGTAATGTCGGAACTCCGACCTTCTATAGCTTTCCACGAGAACCTCTCGATCTCTGCATCACAGCAGCTCCGGAAACCTTCCGGCCAACAGCACGTCCATTTCAATGGACTTTGAATGAGATTTTATCTTGAGTGTGGTGTGGTAGATATGTGTTCGTCCAAGAGAGATTCACAAGGTGAGGAATAGGTTTCTCTCTTTGGCTTTTGAAACACTTAGGGTTTTTCTCTATTTTTCCACACTCAGAACAGAAATGATCTGTTCTATATATAGTTCCAGCAAGTCACGGCGCTCAAAACATGAATCTTTAGGTTGTCTTGAACATTGGCTCGAGCGAGGTGTCGAGCGAAGGTCGAGCGCACGTTATCTTCTGAAACCGCTCGAGCGAGTTGTCGAGCGAAGTTCGAGCGAAGGTCTCTGGATGAGTTCAGCTCGCGCGCAACATCGAGCGCACATCGAGCGACCCACTCTGGATGAGTTCCGCTCGAGCGCTGAGTCGAGCGCACATCGAGCGAACCACTCTGGATGGGTTCTGCTCGAGCGCCACGTCAAGCTCACCTCGAGCGAATCACTCTGTTTGGGTTCCGCTCGAGCGCTTAGTCGAGCGCACATCGAGCGAACCACTCTGGATGGGTTCTGCTCGAGCGTTACGTCAAGCTCACCTCGAGCGAACCACTCTGCCTGGGTTCCGCTCGAGCGCTTAGTCGAGCTCACCTCGAGCGAACCACTCTGCCTGGTTCCGCTCGAGCGCCAGGTCGAGCGCCCATCGAGCGAACCTCTCTGGAAGGTTCCGCTCGAGCGCCAGTCGAGCGCCAGTCGAGCCATGTTGAGCACACTTCAATCTTTTTCATGTACCAATCCATCAACACTTGTTACAACTCAACTTTACATAGGTTTTCACAAGAATATGCCAATTAACTCATTTTTCCCTCAACAGATATGAAGCTGGTTTTGTATAAATTTAAGTTGAACTGAATTTGTTAAATATTTGTGCCTTTGAATAGAATTATTCTTTAAATATAGAAAGCTACTCTGCATTTTTGTGGTATATCTATTTACTGAAGTTAGCATTCACATCTTGAGTTTGAAGCGTGTAGTGCGTATCATGAACATGAGTGAGGTCCAAGTAGTACTGCAGTTACAAAAATAGTACCACTCCATAAACAAACTAGTCGCTAAAAGCAATTTTTACTTTAAAATGTTTTAAAGATGTATGTGTGTATATATATAAAGCTAGCGATGTAAATTTATTTTATATCTCTACCTCCAAAAATGAAGAAAAAAAATCTGAGAAGCCCATCTTTTTAAAACTATATTTTTCTTTTTCAATATCATCAAGTAATGAGATTAGTCATAAATTAATAAACCAATAAGACACATTTGTTAATTAGTTAATTTAATTTTATATTAAACCTAGTAATTCAATTAGATACATGATTTTTTATTTTATAGGTTTAATTTAATGGCGTGCATTCCTATCAAATAAGAAAACTTATTGGCATATACATTATTAGATTTTTATTTAATAATAATAAAATTTGATAATGAATAGAAATATTAATTTAGTAAATTAGATAGAATGAAATAATAGATGATGTGATTTCAATAGCAATCTTGACAAGATTGCGGACTTATAATCTTGTCATATAAATAAAGAAACAGATAGATCTGCTTTTGTTTGGCAAGGGAAAAAATAGATATGCTTTTGTTTGATGATGCTTACCACATACATTCGTTTCCCAATTAGTAAATGATTGGCCTCGATTTGTATTCTAATATATGGGGAATTCAATCATTGCACATGTCTCCTATATATATTCGTCTCATGATTTACTAACTAGACTACTGTTACATTTATTATAAGGAAATGCGCCCTGAGGGGGGCGATAGACTATTACGTACCTTTTTGTTGAGTAATGTTGGCCATGTGTTAAAAAGTTGGAATTAAGGGCATCTCCAGCCTCTCTCTCTTCCTCTATCCAGAGTATATTGGGATAAAATATGATGTCAGGCATGTGCTATAAGGAATCCAAAATGGAGGCGATCTCCATCTTTTTCTCCGTTACTAGCTAGCTACTTAATGTCTAAAGAAGCGTTAAAACTACATTATCGATCTATCACGCACACGTACCATTGCCTCCTGTTCTCAACTTTGATCCAGCTTCCTCTTTATATACACCTATTTTCGTTGTGGGATGGCATGCATATACAGCTAGCTTGCCTCCAAATATATAGTCCTCGTTTCCCGAGATGGGTTTCGAAGAGTACTTCGTCGGTGGACGCTTGAGATGTCGTTACAAGAAGCTAACTAATTACGCTGAGGTGAAGGGCGCCGTGGCAAGGCCTAGAAGGCGTTGGGTGCAGAAAATGAATGGAGGGCTAAAGGGCTTTCGCGTATCCAGGTCTAGGAAGCTTACCTTGAAGGCGTTTTCTATGATGCTACTGCCGGTCGGGTTTGCGGCCAGGATCTATGCTCACTTTGCCAGTCGAATGAACATCGATGGTGTATGCCCTGCTATCATCTTCCCCACCCAATGGGGGTTTCCAATTCTATCTCATCCCTCCCTACGTAGAAAGAGTGTCATTTCTCTTAATAGAAATCTGTCCTACACGACTCCGTGACAACCTTCATTTCTGTTATAGAAAAAGAGAACAATATTTTAATGTGAGATATGAAATTTTTTTAATTGAGTTCATGACAGCATTTTTTGTGGGCGCAACTATTAGCTAGAAAAATGAACAAAATATTTGATCTATCATTTTTTGTGGGTGCAATGGTAAAAGAACTTAACAATTTCATAAAATAAATACCCAACAAACCTTTTTCTCAAACTTCGATCCATATATGTGATTCCGCCACTAATAACCTCATAGCTAGCTAGGCTGTATCACAAATTATTCAAACCTCTCTAGCGGTAATATATATATAGAGTCTAATTAAAAGTGATTTTTCAATATAGACTTTAGATATTCCAAATTGTTAGAGGCCTCCAATACTTCCAGCCAGTCCATTTATATAAACCGTTTGAACTGAATAAACAATTAGAACCCAAGGGGGAGGGGCTCGTGATTTTAACCAATATATTCTAAAAGAAGGAAAAGAAGAAAAAAAACAATTATTTCAGGATAGTACATCATTCTAATGAAATCCCAGATCTGGACTTCACTAATTAGATTGAAAAAGCGCTCGAGAAGTATTTACTACGTACAAGTAGTTTCTAAGACTGACATACTAGACATGGATCAACCTATCTTCATACCTGATTATTGAGTGTGCATTAGTGTATTATTCTTTAGGCATTCATCTAGGTATTAATATAACCTGTACATACATATATACATAACAGATAAGTGGTGTGATCATTAATTAGGGTTATACGTTCGAACGTTAACAATACGCTGTCATTTTTTAGTTCAGTACATTCAGACGTATATCATTTGATGTGCGAATGTAGATATTATGTTCAGACAAATGTTTATACGTGCGAACAATTTTGTAGTCTATTCGAACATTACAAGATTTACATGCAAACGTATTGTTTTAAAATTAAATTTTTATTGTCTAGATAAATTACGTTTGAACGTTACTAGAGACATGCGAACGTTATTGCTATATAGTTCGACCGTAATGTCTTCTCATGCGAACGATATAAACTAATGTTTGAACGTATGGGCTTAAGATTCGAATGCTTGTATAATGGAATTTAAAGTTACAAATTTAAATATCCATACTAAAAGAAAGAACATAATATTAAACAGAAAATAGTAAATAGTAAATTAAAAAAATTGTTGAGAACTAAAATATATAAATACAAACGGGATTAACTGATATTGTTCATCACAAAAATAAAACAAAAAATTACATGAAATGATAAAAACAAAAGCAAAAAATGGATTAGCAGAGCTCAGTACGCATTGTTTAAATATGTATGAAATTCGTCTGACAACCTGTTGACCTTCTCATTTAGGATATCTAAACGATGGCCAAGTAAAGACAGTGTGCTCTATTGATGCCCGAAAAGACCCAATCTATCGGTCGATGTGTGCAGTAATATCCGACACAATCACATCCACCCAAGTAGGACACGCATCCCCTATAGCTCCACTCATCGACTCCCCACTAATACTCCCGTTGTGGGGAGCAACACCTGCCCCAATCTAGGTCAGTGGCACAAGATCTGGTGGAGGCCCAACCTCACGCCAAGCACGCCCCTTCACATGTCCAAGGCTCCGTTGATGAGAGGTCATGTCGAATGGGCTAATCTGCTTAGCCAACCACTCCTCAGCTCGAGGTGCCACTCCCGGCTGCAGGAGCAACCAAATAATGATCACCCCATATGAAAGGTTTGAACATATTATTACTCATAAGTTAGTAATTTAATTTAATGAGCATAATTATCTATTAAAATGTAATATACGATAGAATACATATATATAATATATTATGTGCTATAGTATCACTATATATTAGTCATTATATATAAATCACTATCTATAAATGAAGTATGTAATTATGCTATAGTATGAACAAGAGAAAACGGGACGCAGTCCTTCAAACAAAGCACTTTGATACATAGGTTGCACTGTTCAAGGTTTTAGGTTCTATACCATGGACTGTGAACGTAATCGGAAGACTCAAAATTGTGGTGTGTTAGTCAAGGGTAGTAATGCAACATAGGATATTGACTACCTTGGTGTCATATGTGACATTATTGGACTGAAATACCTTGGCAGGAATGTGAAATATTGTTTTCACAGTATCTTAATTATTCACTTATTGAGATTAATTCGAGCTAAATTTTGGTCGTAAAGAGGATGTACGAACTGTGAATAGTTAGTTGCTATATTATTTCGGCATCACAAGGGTAGGTGTCATGAACACTTCAAGAGATTTGAGAAGTTGGAGGAGGCACACATTTTCAACAAATGAATTTAGACGATTGGAGGAAGTGCCACAAGCCCAGATAATTAGCTAATTGCATTTTCTCCTATAACTTATTTAATTTGTGTTGTGGTTTCATAGGTTATATTTAACATTGTTACATTCTCTTGCAGCACTTAAGTTCTATCAATGCACAGAATATATCATCTTTCACAATTCACCATCGTGCATGTTCAAGGTCATTCCAATGTCTTGCAGAAAAAATAGTAATTAGTTATTATATATATCTTTTTATGGTAGTCTTTAATTAAGTTCTAACATGATTTAATTTTGCTAATGTGGCATAATTACAAACGCGACAATTTGGAAAATTTCTCTCGCATTCATGTGTATGCTACAACCAATACCGATGCCAAATACGAATGGACTGATCCTATAGCTAGAGATAATTATGTAAGTCAAAATCAATTAACAAAGCATTATTCCATTATAGATATAATTTGTTCTGCATGTTTTTCTACTATTTTTTGTTTGTTTATTATTTATTGTAGTTTTTGTAATTCTCGTAAGAATAAATGATTGAGTTGTAGCATGCCTTTAAGGAATCTTCTCTCAGTGACATCAACATTTTTACCCAAGTCCTTGGGACCAAGTCTAGTTTGGTCAGAGGGCTTGGACATTCCTTCAAACGTGTCAATTCATCCTCCACGGCCTCAATTTCAGTAGTGAATAATCTTACAAAATATTTGGACGCTATGCGCCAAGAGATTAAGCAAATGAAGTCGAGACAGTAAGAGTTGAAGGGTCTCCTATCTCGATAATCAGATTTGGAGATGCGTCTGCAAGAGTAGCAAAGAGACCAGGAGGAAAGAAACACGTTGGAGTTCAAGAACAGATATAGCAGGAGATGTTGGTCTAAATGGAAAGTATTATGTCACTGCAACAGAATAGCGCTGGTCAGGGAAAGAAGAAAAAATGAACTTTAATCTATGTTTGCACAATATGCTTGTTGATGTCGTAATTCACACACCCTTGGGCCAGGCCCCAGCAACTCGAGTCTTCCGACCTAGGCCTCAATCGGTGCTATATGGAGCCCCCAGCAGTGGTTCGGTGCGGCTTTACGGTGTCGGTTTGTACATCGTTGGTGATGAACAGTATTTAAATGCAGTAAATAAATAGATGAACACACAAATTTTACGTGATTCAGCACTAGGACTACGTCCACGGGGGTTTGGGGATGGGAGATTCCACTATAATAAGCTTGTTTACAGTCTCTCGTGGCCTCTCATTTCTCACCGCACAATAGAAGCTGTAGAGCTATTTTATGGAGAAGAAGTTCTCTCTAGAGCTCTCTGGATGAAGAAGAAGTCTCTGAGTCCGAAGAAGTCGAAGTCATCCCCACTAAAAAGAGTGTCTCTCAACCCCAGAGTGTAAAAATATCAGATCCAAAGTCCAGAAGTCCCCAATTCGTCAGTTTCCATTGCCTTTTACTGCCTGCCCCTCACTTGCTTTAAGTAACTTCCATACTTTTTCTCTCCTGACACCCTACACATTATATTTTCTTCATTTATGTCAAATCACCTTTTTTTCTCTCCTGACATTACTTTTCCCTCATTCTTCGCTTACACTTCTATGTCTTTCCTTTCATGTCCCTCACGCTTCTCTATTATTTGATCTTCTAGTGAGTCCCCCAGTGGCTGGGCCTAGGACATTCTATGGGCCGGGAAAAAACCCCTAACATTACCCTGCCAATTCCTATCGGACTTGTCAGATGGATATTCCACTGAGAAATATTTTGTAGAAGATCCCGTCGATAAATATTTTGTAGATAATAAATATTTCATAGATAAAGAGCCCGCTAATAAATATTTTGTAGATGGAGATGTCATTGATAAATATTTTGTAGATGACAATAAATATTTTGTAGAAGATCCCACCGATAAATATTTTGTAGATAAAGAGCCTATTGATAAATATTTCGTAGATAAGAACCCGCTAATAAATATTTTGTAGATAAAGATCTCGCTAATAAATATTTTGTAGATGGAGATTCCGCCGATATAGGTAATCCCTAGTAATCGAAAGGAATTGGCATGGTAATGTTAAGGGGTTTTTCCCAGGCCAATAGAATGTCCTAGGCCCAACCACTGGGGGGACTCACTAGAAGATCGAATAATAGAGAAGAGTGAGGGACAAAAAATGTAAGGCATAGAGGTGTAAGTAGAGAATGAGGGAAAAGTAATATCAGGAGAGAAAAATGAGTGATTTGACATAAAGTAAGAAAATATAATGTGTAAGGTGTCAAGAAAGAAAAAGTATGGAAGTGACTTAAACCAAGTGAGAGGCAAGCAATAAAAGGCAATGGAAACTGACAGATTGAGGACTTCTGGACTCTGGATTTGATATTTTTACACTCTTGGGTTGAGAGACACTCTTTTTGTGGGGGACGACTTCGACTTCTTTAGACTCAGGGACTTTTTCTTCATCCAGAGAGCTCCATAGAGAATTTATTCTCTATAAAATAGCTCTACAGCTTCTATTGTATGGTGAGAAATGAGAGGTCACGAGAGACAATAAACTAGCTTATTATAGTAGAATTTCCCCTCTCCAAAATCCCGTGGACGTAGGCCTAGTGCCAAACCATGTAAAATCTGTGTGTTCATCTATTTATTTACTGCATTTAAATATTGTTCATCGCCAACGATGTACGAACCGACACCGTATAGCCGTACCAGACCACTGTCGGGGGCTCCAACAGCACCGATCGAGACCTAACTCGGAAGACCCGAGTCCTCAAGGTCTGGCCCAAGGGCGTGTGAAAAACGACATCAACAATGCTATCTAGTAAATTTTATTTTACTTTGCACCCTGATTCTCAAACATTTTTAGACATTGTCTTTTATTTTTGTGTGATACAATTTAAGTTTAATTAGTATGATATATACTTTTATCGATTTATTAATTCTGATTAACTTCACGTTTGAACGTTTCTTCATTTAACAGTTGCTAGAAATTCAGTAGTAAAATTTCTATAGACTTTAGGAATCTCGTGAAAATTCAAAAATTTTCACGAATAGACCAATCGTATAGCTTTTGGTCTGTCAGCATAATCAGCATTACCATTCACTATGAGGCCAAAAAAATGTGATTTTATTTATTTGAAATATTTAGAAGTGTCAGAATGAGATACGGTCTAAGCCATTGGACTCAAAGGAAATTTAATGATTTTATGGCGCAATAAATATATTTTCAGTTTTCGGATGAAATGTCTGTTTAAAGACGCATTTTGATTATTTAGAAGCACTTATATTTGAATTTTGATAAACGATTTGCACAGTTAGGTTAGTATGATTATTTAGGATTTTACAGTGTAAAGTTTATTTTCACTTTTTCCAGAGTGAATAGTAACCTCAATAGTAGCACAAAGTGTAGTGTTTTTAAAATCACAGTATAGAATGTCTAAATTAGGTTCGAGAAGTTTTATTTGGATACTTGGCAAAATGTTAGTCACACTTGATGAATAGTATTGGACACTTGGCACCAAGAGAAACCATGACATGGAAATCTGAAAGAAATCAATGTGTGAGATCATGCTACCTAAGCAAAATCATATTCCATCCAACCATCCCAATTGTGTCAAACCAAAAAGGGTTTCAACTTTAGTGAAACCCTAAATACCTAGAATTCAATTGAAACCCCAAAAGTTTGGAGGAAACCGAAACCCTAAATGGTTAGCCCAAACCCCAAACTTGAAACTATTGGATCTAATTTCTAACATTGTGTTTAACACTTGATTAAATTACTTCCACATGTTATCAATCCCTCAAATTCATGTTATGATATCATTATTCAACCCTTTAAACCTTGGAATTTAAATTGGGCCAAGAAAAATTGGATTTGGGCTTCATATCATCTCAAACCCTCTTTAAACCTCAAATGAAACCCATTCGGTTAAGGCTCATTAGGCCCACGAATTTTGGCCACCCAGGCAAAGCTTGTTGAGGAAGTTTTCGCCCACTCAAGGCTGACCACCCACTGCTCATGAAAACTCTCAAATAGTCCTTGATGGGAAAGCAAAGGCCACCTCACCACCACCAACTACACGCCACCTCAAGGCAGCCCATACCTTAGGCAGTTTTCTCTTTGCTTTGACCAAGACTTCCATTATTCAAGTGTCATTCAAAGACCTCACTTCACTCTTCAGAATGTGTAAGAGGCATGCAGGAAATTTCCACATTCATTTCATCCCTTTCATTTCCGTTCTTAAAGGGAACACTTAGAGTTTTCTCACGGGCAGTTTTCTGAACTTTATTGCTTTCAGTTTTCTAAGCCCTTGTAGGTAGTTCTCTCTAAGCTTCCTTCATGAATGTTGTTCCTCCTTTATTCTAGTTTCTGTGAGTACCTTTTATGTTTGCTTTCATGGTCATTGTATCGGTCAAAAGGTATTTTAACAATGGAAATGTCAATCTGGGTGATAAACTGGATAGTATGTTGTATTTTAGAGTTTTTGACCAAACTAATGGACAGATATTGGTCCAAAATTTTTATGGAGTGTTGCTAATATGTTTAACTGAATGTTAGTTAAGGATTAGTTGCTTGATAAAAGCTTTTGGTGAAATGTTTTCTTAGATCTAGAAACTTAGAAACTGGAAAGAGAAAAATAGTTTCCATTTTGAAAAAGTTTGGATCTTTTGTGGTTAAATCTTACTCTAATGACCTTTTATATACATGTTTGGATTTATTTTTTTGAAGATTTTAGGAGTTGATTTGTAAATATATGATTTTGTATGCAAGAGAATACTCGGTTGGGTCAAAAGTTTGATGATTTTGGCTAGATCCATGTTTTAGTTTATTTTTAGCCATGTGATTTTAAATTTAATGCTTGAATCTACATTAGTACAAATTTGTAAACCATATGATGTTGTTGGTTTGAAGATTTCATCATGGTATGTCTCAAATCTGATGTTTGATCAAAGCACAGTTAGAAACAAATTTTGTTTTTGACTAAGCGTTGGAGCCGAGTACTTCAAGTGAGATTTTGTGATTTTAATAACTTTTATGTGTTGGTTCAAAGCATGATAATTCTTAGGAGTATTTTATGAACATGTTAGAAGAAAGTTTTAAATTTTTTGAGTTCTTGGAGATATTTTTTAAAAGAGTCAAAACCTTGAGATTTAAGGATTTGTATTTTAGTTAAAAAGTTTAGATCTTTTTATTAAAAAGTTTTGTATTTATGAGAAGTGGATTTTTGTTGATTTTTTTAAGCATGCTTCTAAGTATAGGATGTAATGATCTATGTTGCAAAATTTTGGTTTAAGTATGAGTGTTGAAGTTGGATAAACTTGCAACAAAAATAAAAAAGAAATGGCCTAAAGGAGTTTTAGCCTTGGTGTGGTTTTTATGGTTGTGAATTGTTTTAAATCTTACTAAGTTGTTATGTGAGTTTAGGATAAAATTTCACGAGGAATATAAATCTTGGTGATAATGGTCATTTTCTTACATATAGAGAGTAAAATGGTAATTTTACTTTAAGTTAGTATTTTTCATGTTCGTAAGTTATTAATGATAAAGTTTTTAACTTTTAGAATCTCTACTTACAGTTCCTCGTATTTTATGCTTAATCCCCCATAGAGCGACAATCAATATAAGTTAGCTTCTAACTTTTTGCCAGATTATTGTGTATATATGTTGTGAAGGGAACTATTGTTTATGTACTTATGTTATCCAATATGTCATGCTACATCATGTATGTTTCTTACACATGTTACATTCTGTCATGACATATTTATCTATCACATAATATATTCTACCATGCAATATTTATCTGTTATACAATATATTTTATCACGTAATGTTACTTGTTACACATGATGCCATGTCACCTAATGTTATTTGTTACACGTTATGCCATGTCACCTAATGTTATTTTTTACGCGTTATGCCATGTCACGAAAAGTTTGTCTATTACATATTATGCCATGTCACGAAATGTTTGTTTGTTTCATATTGTGTCATGTCATTCATTTCACATACATGTCACGTTATGTTACTTCAGGTCATCTGTCATTTCGTTTCATATCATGTCATGTCTCGAGTACAAAGCGTGTCCCAAAAACAATATTTCACATCTGCCAAGTTAATTTTAAGTTTCAGTTTCTTGTTTAGTTTCATGCAATGTTATTTCACGTTCAATTCAAGTTAATGTTATCTATTAATTTATACTACAGTCAAGGTGCATACGATTTGTCTGGTTCTGCAGTCAAGGCATATGCGCTGCCTAGTACTACGGTTAAGGAGTATAATCTATCGTATCACAAAAATGATACTCATAGTGAAGGTGTAGGAGCTACCTAAGTACTCCAATTTCTTAATCAAAATGCATAGTTTCAATTATAGGAGCTAGCATTTCCAGTTCATGTGTTTCATATTCATGTTCATGTTATTTTTAACATTCAGTTCAGTTCAGATCAATTCATGATTAGTCTCAGTTTAGTTCAAGTTCAATTCATCTTTAGTTTCACATTTAGCTTTATGTCATGTTCATTTCACATCAGTTCATTTCATTTCATGTCAATTCAAGTCATGTTAGCACATGTCATGCTATCTATCATGTCACGCTTACTCATGCTCACATTTTGCATTCATGCTGCTTTTACTGTCATGCATGTATCTTTAAACTGTCGATTTTAGTTATTTTTTAACTTACTAAGAATTATAATCAAATCTCACTTGGTAGCCTCAACTATCATTCCTCATAGAATGGTAGATTATGTGTCAAGATCTGAAGAACCCACACATGGGAGATTAGACGAAGTCGAATAGAATGTGGAGCACAGACAAAGAGTCGGTGGAGCCTATCCTCCATTTTTAAGACGTCCGTTTGGATATCATAGTTGAGCTGCGTGAACAACTCAGCGAATTAGTACAATAACTTTTATTTCTAGACTGTAGTTATGGAGCGCTGTCTCCAACACTCTTTATGTTACAGATAAGTCGGACAAGTACTATAACTTTTTGGATACCAGTTATCACATGAATTTTATGAAGCATGTTTATGTTCTAGGATATATATTACTTCTGGTACATAGTATTGCTAAAAAAAAAAAAAAAAATTATCCGCTACGAATATTGCATATTGTTAGTTGCATGCTAGGTGTATTATATCTTATCTGTCATAAATGGGAGCAGATAACCTTGTATTGCATGTCTCGACTCTTCAAGTTCCATCAAATTTGAGGCGGAATTTGGGGGCGTCACACTTCACATTTAAAACAATATCTGAACATAAATAAGGATATGTGTAACTGCAAACGTTTGCACATACAATATCACGTTCAAATATATAAAGTTCACGAATGTACAAACGTATCCATGGACATCTGAATGTATATCCCTTCACGTTTGAACTAATGATAAACAGACGTTCAAACTTAAATTATTGTACCATTCGAACTTCACATTTCAAACGTTCGAAGAAAGGATACTTGCGAACATATCCTTCTAACCATGTGAACGTATATCTCTTTATGTCTGAACTACTGATAACTAACGTTCGAATTTAAAATTCTAACATCACATTTCAAATGTTTGAATGGTCTTGGATTTGTGAATAGACGCACGGCTATTCGTGGTCGTGATTCTTTGCTTAGACCCATGGCCACACCGTGGTCTTGTTGGAGCGTAAAGTTGTAATATTTTTAGATGATTCTTTTTTATTTGTGTTTGTAACTTCATGGATTTGTTGTTGGATGAAGGACTTGTGAATTTGTTGTTGGTTTTTTTTATTGGTTTTGGATTTTTTTTGTAGTTTTTCGGTTGGTATTGGATTTTTTTTTTTTCTCGTGGCGTTGCTGGGGTTCCAAGGTCCAAACTCTCTCTCTCTCTCTCTCTCTCTCTCTCTCCCCCCCCCCCCCCTCTTGTATGCAGGGGGATGGGCAGCATAGGGGCACCCGGGCGTGAGGATTGCACCCCTAAACACAACATGACCCATTACAATCCGTTTTATGTAAATAAGTTGAGATAACTCACATAACTTATTTGATTTTATTAACATAATCTCACATAAAAGTTAAAATCTATATTTATCAATAGCCACAATATCTCCAACACAATAAGACTATGAACATAAGTCTGAAATTACAATTCCAACAATAAAAACTAATCATATTGTAAATATCAATATTACAACTCAACAATAATAAAATTACAATTTTGAAATAAAATTTAAACGGGATACTACGGATTGATCAGTTATTGATTCGTTTATTAATCGTATCTTAACAGGTTTATCTATTTTGACCCAAACTCATTTATATCAAATCTAAATTTGTTAATTTTGTATTATTTTCATATTTAATTCACAATATGTGTCACATATTGTCACCCTATCCTACTGAAGATGATATGAAAAGAGAAATGTATTTTTTTTTTTTTATAATTTCGAAGTTAAAACTACAAAATAGATATATTAATCACGTTCGGATCAAAGCTTTCTTGGGTGGCCTTGGACGATTCAGATATCGTTTGGTTATATAAATAAGATGGGATAAAATTTAAAAGTTGAATAAAATTTTGTTATAATATTATTTTTTAATATTATTTTTATTTTAAAATTTAAAAAATTAAATTATTTATTATATTTTATATGAGAGGTTAAAAAAATTTGTAATAATTATTCGAGACCATAACGTTGCAGCTAAACCAGGCCAGGCGAAGAAATCGAACAATTATTTCTCCTTTTCTTTGATCTCGTGAACTCTTCTTTAAGAAACTTTTGCATAATCAATTGAAATTTCCATACCACAGAAAAGCAATTTCCAATCTTTTCAACTGGATCTTCTTCTAACCCTCCTTTTATCCCATCTTCTTGATCGAACTTTTTAAATTATATAAATTTCAAAATATTGTGAGCGTCGGAATTTTGCTATAAGAATACGAATCTGGACAAATAGAAATTGATGTCTGTGCCTGATAAGGAGATCTTCAACGCGATTGGCACTGGCGATGGGGTCCATTCCAGGGATGCCGAAGTCGACGACGACGACGATAGTGGAAAGAAGCAGAGTGGTGAGAGACATGGTGGTGGTCGTGGTGATGGTGGATGTACAAGATATTTCACAAAGGCAAAGCAGGTGGTTCTACGGCCATTCACAAAAGCCAAGAAGCAACTCCACAGAAAAATGAATAAGAGGACTTCCTCCTCTTCTTGTTCTGCGGTGGCAAATGCCGAGAATTCAGGTAAGAGGATTGGTTGTGTTGGTCGTCGTAAAGGTTGTTACTTCTGTTCCACACAACCCCAGACTTTGGAATCACCGACTGGGTCTTGCGCAAGCGACCCAAATAGCCCAAATTTCACCTATGACATGCTGAAAGCTTTTATAGAAAAGAATGATTTCTATTCTAAAGAATGCAATCCCCACTTAGATTTTGATCTCACTGCGGGCGGTACAGAATGAAAGACTCGTGTGTAATCATTTCCTTAACATCGTTATGCTCTTGTTGTGTGGTAGTAATTGTTCGGATTATTATCAGTAGCTTTGGAGAGGTTAAAAAACATACAGTTGAAGGCGACAGTAACTGAGCTCATTATGCAATTCCAGGCATTAAATATGTATGGATTATGAAAGAATTTTGTGAACTACTGGAAGTCTAATGCTCTGTGTTAATGAGGAAGTATTTCCTAGATGTTTCAGTCATGTTCCTTGTTAGCCTCAATGGTATAGACTACAAGCTGAGGATCCCTGCTGCTGAAAGTTGTGAGAACGGAGCTTGAGTCCATCCAATGTTATTGTGATATATCAATTCGGATCCTTCTTTCGTTGTGCTACACGTCATTTGGCATCCCGCATTACCTCCCATTGTTCAATGAAGAAATTCAATCTTCTGTTATACGTGGCAGTCAGTTGTCACCTTCCATACAAAGTATAGGTGCAGGTAGCTGATATTTTGTACAATCTATATGTTTTCTACAGGAAGAGTAGATTGATCCTTTACTGGAGTGGAAGAGGTTGTTGGAAACTTTCATTGTTTCAAGTTATATAGCCTTTTTGTTTAATTAATTTATTTTCATACAGCATATATTTCTTAATCTTCTGTGCATTTATCTTCCCATTTTCTGTATACTTTATGACTGAAATTTTCTATATCTACTCTAGTAATCCATGGTCAATGTCTTTTTGTGAGGAGATTTTATACAATAACAGGAGCATGAATTCAACTTCTTGTTCAATCGCCATCACTTAGTTTGGGTCTTTACTTCTTGTTGGATTTGATGATGTTCAATAGAAAGAAATGCCACTCGCACTTTAGTTTGGTCATGACATCACTAGGGGGATCATTTAGTTTGTTTTATGGAGATCATTGGTTTCTTTATTACTTCTGTGGGATAATAAACCTGTAAGGAAGAGTTTCATTGACCCAAAAGTGTACTCTGCCAATATATATCTTTATCCAGGGAACTTAATCTTGGTCACTTCTTTGAAGTTCATAGGCTTCTCTATATTTATTCTTGTTCAGGGATGTCACTCTTATTAACATAGGCTTCTGAAATAAGATATTGCCAGCCAGCAGAAGTAACTTTGTGGTATTCATTGTCTGTAGTTCCCAGATTTCTCGTCATTGTTCACCTAATTGGAGGGACGTGTTCTCTTAAGAAATATTCTGTAGCGTTTTGTATCAGATAATGTGACCTCTCCTTGTGAGGTGGATGGAAAATTTCTAGGATTCCCAGTTTAGTGTTGGCAACGCATGCCAATCCACAGATTATCAGAGAAATTATAATTAATAACAATGCACAATGTCTTGGGCAGCTCATGTTGTGAATGTTTTCTAATCTTGTTGTAAGCTGTAAGTTTTAGAGTTTCATCCTAGTGTCATGGAATTTTCCGTTCTTCTGATCGGTCATATCTCTTTTCACCTCAACTGTTCTTGGCTGTGCGACTTATTAATATTTCTTGATCAACTAGTCAGTCATCAGTTTGATATTGGAAACCATAAAAATTTATATGTTTTTCTCAGTTCTGAGAGTACTATCCCCAGTTTGTGGTATTGACATAATTATGCCAGGTGAGAAAAAGAAATCCTCCAAGTTTCTATAGGATGTACACTTTTCCCCCTTTTTGTTTTCTTTCTTGATTATTAAATTGCAAGTGACAAGAACTGAATCTGGAACTTATTGAATATTAGTAAACATAATTTCTGTTATGCAAAGTTAAGATTTATTGAAATTTCTTCAAGAGAAATGCTTTAGCTATAAAGTAATTTCACAAAAAACTCACGAACTGACATGGCTTGATGTGATATATCAGATTATAAAGTTACTTTTACTATAAAATAGATCTAACGTATTATATGAAGTCACGACAATTAATGAGTTCAATTTTGTGAAATTTCTTTATGGCTGTAGCACTTCTCTTTCTTCAATTAGAGCATGAGAAGATTTCCATTGATCAAACTTATGGAAGATCCTTATGAGAAATGAAGATTTTCTGCAGTCTGTTCTGTAAGCATCACTTCGTTTCTTGTATCTAATCTTGTCCACCAGCCAACGGCCTGCTGGCCTTATGGCACCACCCATGGTCTTTAGAGACCATTGGGTCCATGGGTTTCAAAACCCCCCACTACTAGGGCTGATGTCCCTGAAAAATTACCTAGCAAAAAAAAAATCTATCCTTGTCCACCAAGTTTTCTTGGGAATGTTGCATCTTCTGATAACTAGCTTATCTATACTTCTTTGTGGATTCAGCTGTGCAATGTAATTGTTAAGCAATCAACTCGGCCATTTCACTATTTAGATTTCCATGATCATAGACAAGTGAAGATGCACAACCCTCCCTACTTTGTGTTCATTCCTGGTCATGAGGTTAGGCTATACAATTAACAACCTGAAAGATAATTCAGGAAACTAGCTGAGGAAATGCAATGATTTTCTCCGTGGCCACAATGCTACGTGATGTTTGGTTTCTCAAGTAGAACTTGCAATTTTGTACTCAATTTGCAAATTTGGCATAAATATGATATGAAATAATAAGATTAAGATTGAGCTTAATTAGATCTAAATCAATTTGACATTAACCTTATTAATCCCATAAATAAGTGTCATTTCGATTCAACCAATGTAACACGCGAGTTGGCCCAACTGGTTTTGTTTATATGATGCATCAATTTCATAATCCATAATTTTGATTGATATAGTCTCGCAATACCATAGTACAACCATTCAGAAAGTCTTATAATCAATTAGTGACTATTCTATCCCTACGTATCATCAAACCTGTCGATGAATGGGAATCAGACATGGGATGATGCTCGTTTTGCTGATGCCATAGAAGCTATCAGCAAACCATTACGATCAAGTGATTACTATATATGACCGTAATACTCAGTATCATCGGAGTCAAGGTTATGGGAGTAAGAAAGGTTCAGATTTATGAATTTAGCCGGCTGAATATATATGGTGCATACCTTCTCAGTTCTCAGCAAGCATAAGCTTCTATGGTTCGTTGAATATGGAAAGGTTGATGGATGGGATGGGATGATGCTCGTTCCCAATTGTCCAAGTGTTCGTAGAGGTTTAAGAGTTTAAGCATTGATAAAACTATCAAGCATTTTATCTGTTCCATGCTTCTAACAACTGTGCGATTAGCTTCAGATAGGGGAAGTGTTTGTTCATAGGTTTGCTCGAGTTTATTGTACAAGATAGGCATTCTTGGATTGTCATCTCCTTGAGAAGCTATGTCTGTTTTATTCCGTTTCAGATAGCATACAAGAAAATATCGATCTGATGGGCTTGGATCAACAAGCCAACAAGTATCTGACATTTTCCAAGAAGGGCTAACGACTGCCAGGTTTTCTCTATTTAAACAAGCTAATGGTTAAAGATTCACACATCAGCATGCAGGTGGCAGTCAAGGAACACAGTAAATCACCTATGTTAAGCTAAATGATCAGAAGATTCGTTGCAGACAAATCAACGCGCGATATTAGTTCCATCATTGCAGCACATTTGCTTGTAAGGGATAGTTATTTTATTCTGTTTCCTTGAATAGCATACAAAATGGACGCATAGCCGAGACTATATATATCTGTACAGAGTGCAATGAGAATGCGTGGAATTTTTTCTATTGGGTTCAAACCGGTGACCGACCGAGTATGTATATTTATATTTTTTTTTTTAATTTTTATATAAAACGACGTCGTTTAACTTAAATAAGTCAAATGACGTTGTTTCAATTGAAGAGTAAGTTAGACAACACCGTTTGACTTAATAAGCCAAACAGTCATTTTAGTTAGGGTTAAAACTCTAATCATCCTCCTCCTTGACTTCTCCCTTCGACAAAAATTTGAATCCTCTCTCTATCATCTCTCAGTTCTCTCGCTGTCAACTCTCCCTCCGCAGTCCTACATTCCATTGGTGGCCTAGAACCAAAAATCGACAATCCCACAAGCTACTCCTTGAGTCCCGCCATCCCGGTGATTATCCCTTTAGGATTAAATATTAAAATTTAATATTTTTTAGCTCCCTAACCATCTCTGTCGACTGTCTCCAATAGCTGTCACCATTGGCCCAAACTGATGAACAGCCTAGCCAAAGCTAGATTGACCGGTTCTCTACCCTCCCTTCGATGAGTTTGGATTAAAATTTAATATTTTTTAGCTCCCTAACCATCTCTGTCGACTGTCTCCAATAGCTGTCACCATTGGCCCAAACTGATGAACAGCCTAGCCAAAGCTAGATTGACCGGTTCTCTACCCTCCCTTCGATGAGTTTGGGCTACTCAAAATGACTGATCTTGGGCCGGAACACCACCAATAGGTGGTTTTTTAGCTCTAGCCATACAGACTGAGGCCTTGTTTGAATTCAAAATCCACTTCATCTCATCTCATCTCAACTCATTTCATCTCATCATTACAATTTTTTCAAATTCTCACAAAATATAATATACAATTCAACTTTTTCAAATCTCAAAACAACTTTTTCAAATTCTCACACAAAATATAATAAATCATTCAACTTTTATTCTACTATTCACAAACTATCTTAAATCATCTCTAATTCAAACCACACCTAAGTATATCAAGGAGACGAGACGTTACTCTAGGACGATTAGTTTTTTGACAAGTAGCCTCTTGGAAGATTATTTCAAAAATTAAAACGATGCAAACAGACTACATTGTCAAATCTCCCGCTGCCATATTTGATTGTGTTGAGCACCGACAGCGTTGCTGCATCTTGTTGAGATCTCAAACTGCCCTTATCAGCATACGAGCACATCCAAGCAGTGTCAACCATGAAGGCGCCATAGTGTGTACAAGGCGGCCACAAAGTAAATGCATACCATCAACTAATTTCCGAGATTTAAACCAAACTCGATTTCAACGTTTTTTCTTTAATTAGTTTCTAGGATGATAAAAGCGAATAAGCACCATTTCAGAACCCTACTTCGCTAGCACAAACCTGTTACCGAAAATCTATTTATTATAAATCAATATTTGGGTGTTTTAATAGTGGTGTCATGTTTTCTCTTCTCAATAAATTCTAAGGTAGTTTACACGATTCCACTACATGTTGGCTAGAAGTAAAAATCTTGTCAAGAGTGGATGAAAATAACAAAGAAATAACTGCACTGCACCATTCAATTGGAGGATACATCGTTGAGTTCAAAATTCCAACATAATCAGAATTCTGTTGGTTCCATCAGTCTACATTGAGATAGATATGCTAAGTTAACTACTTCCTCTTCTTACCACCACCAGACTTTGATTTTTTGTCAGTAGTTTCCTTACCAGCATTCTCTGGTGTTTCCTGTCACATTGGTGGGCAAACAAGGAACCTCAGAGGTAATATGAAGTTGAGCAATTTCCAAAGTGTCTAATTCCAGCATTTATAATTGCATGAAATTTCTTAAAATATTCTGAGTGGTAAAATTAACGATTACCACTAACACTAGATAATTGAACCACAAAGAAAGACTCCACATACTGAAAACGACTAAGCAAGGTGGATATGGACTACCCCAAGGGAGGAAACCCCGGATGCATGATGCCGCCCAGGATAATCAATGTTGTTAATGATTTAAGTGGAATAGAAATACGTGCAGATTGCCTCAGACAAATCACCCAGACAAATCACCAGGGTTTTGAGCTTCATGCTCTGAAGATGACACCTCTGGATAATGACGTGGAGTTCTTGACACCTAGGTCCGGGATTGGCAAGCTCAAGCTGGCATGGACCATGAGCCTGGACCTAGATGCATGAAGAGAAAACATCTTATGCTCAATTGCTGGTCTGGGAGATCTAAGCACGCATTTGCTTTCCTGTCATTCAGTGTAGGAAGAAATTAAGCAGCCAAACAGATCTAAGACTTCCCAATAGATCAATAAAAAAATTGGAAGGCTTTCCGCTCAGCTTGACTTGAGATATTTGGAAGGAAAAGATTATATGGCACAAAAGGTATGGGATGAGAAAGGTTTAAATAATCTGAAGATTAGAAGCTTTAGATCAGTTAGCAGTGCGGAAGCTGAGAAAAAAAATTGCAGTGGAGAGAAGATTAGATAATTCAATTTGGACAAAAAGATTGAAAAGAATCTCAATCCTGAGAGTTGATAGATCCTTAAACTTTTGAACTTCTACCTCGTAGTAACATTGTTACTACCCTTCCTCGTATTGTTTTGGGATATGATAGGTGTGAAAATAAATAAATGGTCTAGAATTTTGAAAGAATTTTGGTTCCAAACTAAAGGAGGCCTCCCAGCCGAGCCAAGCAGACTGTACCGCGGATCTCAATCTAGACCAATGTGGCAAAGATCTAAGGAGGCAGATCCAATGGCGAGAGTCAAATGAAAATGGGAGAAAAAGACGAAAAAAATCAAAATTAACATGGGAGGGGTGAACGCTGAAAAGGCTGTCAGCCAGGTATATCCTTTCTTGTGGTGGAAATTATTCCTCCACCTTCTCTCCTCATCTTACCCCTCTTTCTCTTTTCCATGTTCAATATTGGGGCATACAGATACTTGTAGCACAAAGAAAAATAATTAGTTTTTCACAAATTTGTTTACATTGAAAAAATTAGTATGAGAGAGAGAGAGATAGAGAGCGTGCACAAAAACTGTGGTATAGCCATGCACGGGCAACATCAAGCACCAAATCTTGTGTGCATCAAACTCTATATCTTGCATGTAAGAAATTAAATCAGACAAGGAGGAATCTATATCTTCCCACTAGATAGTCACTCTATAGAATATTACTGGCAACTGCCCACTTTCTAGCTGATGCGATTTAATAAGGATATGAGAGCTTACTTACAAGTTCATAGCCATGAGAGAAAATTAGTATTTGGCAGGAAACTAATTCAGATATAAATGTATTTAGACAGATAACAACAATAAATGCAGCCTTACATATGATAAGCAACAAGAAGAATTATGAATAAGCAGTCTTTATTGATAATGATTAGATGAACTGAGTGATCAAAGTCAGAGCATGAAGATTAAATATAGAGCAATGCTACTCTTCATCCTAAACCTTGTCATCCTCAGTCACACTTGTTGATGTGGCATAATTCAAGTGGCTTCTTCATCAACCACTTAAATGGCAACCACTGAAAATGTGCCACATAACAAGTGTGATTGGGAATGATAAAATCAGGATGAAGAACATTTCTCTTAAATATAAATCTTTCATTAACCTCAGAAGTCATATCTGTGTAGAGTAACTACACCTAAAGTACATAGTTGAAACATACCTTTCGTTTAATAGGTGCAGGTGGGTTAGCAACTGGCTTAAAAAATGACTCTAATCTGCCAAAAAAAAGTATTACTATTAACATCACTGAGCAAGAAAAAAAAAACTTCGAGAGCTCATTCCCATTACTATAAGTAAGACCTACCGGCCCTGAGCTGACTTGTTCTTGGCTGCTTTAATTTTTTCTATTGCCTAGACAAATAGACAAACCAAGATAATTAAGCATAGATCTTTCCTTATCATTCCAAATAGCAATATAAACTCATGAAAAGCCAATTTAAGAACTTTATAGTGATAACAAAAGAGCACACCTTTGTCACTCTGTCACTGTTGAATCCATTTTCATTCACAAGAAAGGTAATCAGTCCCTGTATAAAATGACAAGACAAGGCAACCTCTCTAAAATGCCTAACATTTAAAACAAAAATTTATACTACAAGCAATTTTCAACAAAAGATGAATTACTTCTTCATCTGGAGTAGTCCACTTAATCTCAAGTTGCTCTTCATCAGTATAGACTACTGGTTCTTTAAAAAGCTGCCGAGCCTCTTGGTATGGCCAATCATCTGGTATATGGAACCTAATTATAGAGCAAATATGATTAAAACTTTAAAACTGGTAAAAAAAAATGGAACAGAAGTATGCCATCATAAAAAATTATCCATTAGCTAGAACGCTCCATAAAATAATCAGATGTTAAATTTGCACAAGGTAGTAACATATAATCCGTGTGATAATTAGACACATACTTTGTAGATAGAAAATCGTGTAACATGGGTTATATTTACAATAGCTGATAAAAATTACAGTCAATAAGGAAGCTAGACTTTGCTATGTTTCCATGAAAGAAACATTACACAAACAACGGTAAAAATGGAAGAATCTCAAAGAAAATGCTATCAGATAAGTCACCAAGCATGCAAAGGACCCTTTTTTTTTCTTTTTTTTTTTTATTGGTAAACAAATTTTTATTAAGCAAAAGAGAAGGCAAAAGCCTAAGTATACGGGACATATACAATACCAATGCCCAAGTGTGCTGGTTTACTTATACAAGTAAATCATGCAAGGTCATGCCCTGAAAATCAATTACAATCAACCAATGGAGTAAAGGATTGAAAAACTAAGTTCTAAGCTCATCCATTGACTGATCTTGGTCTTCAAAGCTTCTATCATTCCTCTCCTCCAAATGCACCATCATAAACATATTGGTATCATCTTCCATATGGATGCAATTTGAAAATTGCCCCAAATGCCTCTCCAAGAAGCTAGGAGGTCACTTACCCTTCTCGGCATCACTCAAGCTAATCCCAAACGAGGAAAAACCTCAATCCACAACGTCATGGCAATCTCACAATGAAGTAGTTGATGGTCAACGGACTCTCCACTCTTCTTGCACATACAACACTAATCCATGACTATGATTCGACGTTTCCGCAAGTTTTCTAGAGAGAGAATCTTCCCCAAAGAAGTTGTCTATACAAAAAAATGCTGCCTTTAGAGGTGTCTTTGTCTTTCAAATGCTCTTCCTTGGAAATGTATGTGTTATGCGTGATCATGGTGTGGTAAAAAGATCGGACCGTGTATATCCCTTTCTTAGAGGGGCACCAAATCTTGTCTTCACCTCCCCCGAGAAACGGGTGGAGTACACAAGGTCAAAGAACGCCGAAAAAACATCAATTTTCCAATCTTGTACATCTCTAAGGAATGTAACATTCCATTGGGGAAGACCATTGGAGATGATTAATAGATCCGCAATCGAGGCTTCTTTCATTCATGCTTGAGACATCAATTTGTGGATAACTTCCTTGAGTGCCCTATCGCCGCACCATACATAATGCCAAAATTTCACCTTCAATCCGTTACCACAATAAAGCAAGTATATGTTGCATGTGTCCTAACCTCTTCTTATATGCTTCCATAGCTCCACTCCATAAGGCCCACTTACCTCACCATGGTTCCCCATGCTTCAATGTGATGACGATTCTCCACAAGGCCCCCCCTCATTCATAGTGATATCTCCATAACCATTTGCAAAGCAAGGCTCTGTTGAAAGATTTCAAATTCCAAATTTCCAAACCTCCTTTAATGGGAGAGCAAACTGTGGCCCATTTCACCAAGTAGATTTTAAACTCGTCATTTATCCCCCCCCCCCCCCCTCGCCAAAAAAACCCTCGGAAATAAGAAATCACGTTGGAGTTTCTCCATATGATGGACAACCTTGACGGGGAGAGGAAATAAGTTGGCAAATTGGAAAGTGTTTTTTTATTAGGGTCACCTTACCCCCTTTAGTTAGATACATCATCTTCCAATTATCTAATTTCATCTCCATTTTTTCTAGAACATCATCCCAAATAGATTTTGATTTGAACGTAGCACCTAACGGGAGGCTAAGATATTTCATGGGTAGCTGAGATATCTTACAACCCAAAATGGACAGCATACTCTCCACATTAGAAACATTCCCTAATGACACTACTTTTGACTTGGCCAAATTCACCTTCAGCCTTGAAGTAGCTTCAAAGCATAATAAGAGAGCTCTAAAGGCTCTAATTTGATCACGTCTAGCCCCACTAAAGATTAAGGTATCATCGGCGAACAATAAATGAGATATGTTGAACGAACCGGTGATTGCCTCCCCCACTAAGAATCTAGATATGAATCCACCGTCACAATACCTGAAATCATCTTACTAAAAGCTTCCATCACAAAAACAAAAAGTAGCGGAGATAGAGTCACATTGTCTCAAACCTCGTGAGCTTTTAAAGAAGCCTTTTGGCTTGCCAATCACCAATATAGAAAACAAGGCATAGAGATACAGTGATGGATCCATGTCCGCCACTTCGTACCAAAGCCAAATCTCTTGAGCATGTAAAGTAAAAATCTCCAATTGACATAGGTTTTCTTTCTTTTTGCCTTTAATTCCATCAAGGTGCCATATCCAAATTGCACAAAAGCCCTAGATCTCCCGACTTGAGTTTACCATCCAGACATTCGTTGGCAATGAGTACTGAGTCGAGGATTTGCCTACCTTTGACAAAGGCATTTTGAGGCTTTGTTATTAATTTTTCCAACACTTTGCTCAAACTATTCGCAAATACTTTGGATAGAATTTTGTATAACCCACCCACCAAGTTGATGGGAAAATAATCTTTTACCTCTACAGCGCAAGCTTTTTAGGAATGAGCACTATAAAAATTGCATTTAGGCTTTTTTTCAAACCTTCCACTTCCCAACATGTTTGAAAAAATGCCATAGAGAAGCCATCCAGTCATGGAGCTTTGTCGCCCGCCATGCTTTTTAATACTTGCCTAACCTCTAACTCGTCAAACTGCCTTTCGAGTTGTTCCATTTCCGTGAATAAAGAACATAAAAAACAAGCTCATCTAGTCTCCGTCTCCAAGAAAATTGTTCCAAAAGCACTCTCATAGTAAGTGACAATATGATCTGCAATCTCGGTTTGGTTGGAGGAAGCCACCCCATCTTTCATCAACATCTCTATCGCATTGTTTCTTCTATACGAGTTAGCCACCCAATGGAAAAACTTGGTGCATCTATCCTCTTCCTTCAACCATAATGCTCGCAATTTTTGTCTCCAAAATATTTCTTCCAAAAGAGAAACACGTTCAATGTCCGCAATCCCTTGGGTTTTACGAGCCCTCTCTACTTCATATCGTTCCCTCTCCCCTTCCACTCCCTCCCATCCCTTGAGTTCCTCCAAAAGAGTATTATTTTGGCCTTCCACATCGACAAACACTTGCTCATTCCACACCTTCAAATCTTTCTTCAAGGACTTCAATTTGCAAGCCAGGATATGGTTGGGATTTCCATAAAAATGAGAAGACCATCATTGTCAGACTATCAAGAAATCCCTCTAACTTCAACTACATGTTCTCAAACTCGAAGTATCTTGGGCCTTCACAAAGACCTTCGCAATCCAGAAGGATGGGAAAGTGATCTGAACACAACCTAGGAAGTCTCTTTTGAATAAGGTGCGGATAGTGTCTCCCCATCTGGTGAAATTAAAAATCTATCAAGCTTTGACCAAGAAGGGTGTTCTTAGTTGCTTGACCAAGTGAATGAACCACTTGCAAGAGGAATATCCAATAAATCTAGTTCAAAGATGAAGTTAGGTAAGTCTACCATTAGTAGGTTAAAGCTAGAACCACCCAATCTTTCACTTGGAAATCGAGTGAAGTTGAAGTCGCTAGCAACACACCAAGGTAAGTCCCATATGCTGCTTAGTCCAGCCAGCTCATCCCATAATAAGCTTCGTGTGCAATCTAGATTGGGTCCATAAACTCCTGTGAAAGCCCATTGGTATCCATTCATGACATTCTTAAACAAGCAAGCTACCATAAAATCCCCCAAGCAATCCTCTATCTTTTCCACCACTCTTTTGTCCCACATCACTAAGATACCTCCCGACGCTCCATTGGATGGTAAGTAATGCTTCCCCACTTGATTACAACTTGAAAAACTCCTAATAATGCAAAGGGGGATAAATGCCAATTTCGTTTCTTGCAAGCATACGATGTCTACCTTCCATTTGCGAACCTAATTACTAACTTTGAGGCATTTTTCCTTCTCATTCAACCCCCTCACGTTCCACGAAACAATTTTTGGTTTCATAAAACCACCTCCATTGCCCTTCCCTTCGAGGTTCCCGTTACGTCTATAGCCTCTTCACAATCCCACACATCTGTTGGATCATTTCCCAGGCTCAAAAGCTCACCCATTTCCAACAACGACACTCTTTGTGGTGGAACAAAGGTGTTCCCATTGGTTTGGACAGTCCGGCTGACTTTTTCTGTGTCAAAAACCAGCCCAACATCCATTGTGTTTAACGTCGACGCCCCCTCCTCAACCGGGATATCGACCACCGGCTAGCCTTCCTCTATCGGTCTATTATGTGTTGGCCCCATCCAATGATTAACAGCCACTAATGACTGTTGAGCAGCTACAGAGGTCAACCCAAGCTTGAAGGTGGATTGGTGTAACATACAGGTCCAAATTTAGGGCTTAAAACTAGTATTTTATTTATTTATTTTTTTTATATTTTTATT
The DNA here is from genome assembly GCF_004785595.1 of Juglans microcarpa x Juglans regia. Taxonomy (NCBI): domain Eukaryota; kingdom Viridiplantae; phylum Streptophyta; class Magnoliopsida; order Fagales; family Juglandaceae; genus Juglans; species Juglans microcarpa x Juglans regia. The sequence continues at coordinate 167,879 of NC_054595.1, forward strand.
ATCATTTTAGGAAATGTGCTAACCGATAGATTAAATTAGGATTCCTTCCCTATCAGAACCTTCGTATAGTTATCCATTAGGTTCCCGTCTTAGATTTGGTTCCTTGTTGAAGACTAACTCCAACTCAAACTATTCAAAATCCTCTCAGAATCTGATCCCTCGTAGGAAAATGTTCTTGCAGTTTAGGCAATTTCGAATCATAAACAATCTCCTAAAGATTCACGTTGCTTCCCTACCGTCGCCTATAAGATACCCACAAGGCCTCTGAATTGTACACACAAAATCCCTGGAGTAAAGACTCTTTCACGTAGAGAAAGAAACTCACCTGCAAGCACCACGCAGCCTCCCTCCCAGCAACCAACAGCCATCTCGAAGGACCACCCCCCACACCAACACAGAAAACGCCGGCCAACCTATTTCCGTCGCACCCACTCCCTCAGGTAAGCCCCTGCCGCCGCGCGCCACCTTCCTCCCTCTCAGTAATTAAGTTTAAAATTTCATCTCTCTGTGAACTCTTTCTTTTTCTCTCTCCCTCCCTCTCTTGGTGTCGCATCACCATAGGAACCTCCCAGTTGCACCGACGTCGCTTCCAACCACCCTGAACCGCCGTCGCATCAGTCCCTCTCTCGGTGAGTCCCTCGTTTTCGCACAGCCACCCCTCTGTTGGCTCGCATGTGTTAATTCCCATGGAATTAGTTTGGGTTTGGGTCATAGCAGGCCTTCGGCCCTAAGGCCATACAGCTAAGTCTATTTTTTTTTTAAACAAACAGAGTGTTGGGCTTCCATTAAATAGTCTTGTATTTTTAATTGGCCTTAATCTTATTATATTGTTTTAGTAATTTTATTGGGCTGGTTATATTTTCAGAAAAACATTACTCTTTCATGGGCTTCATCTTTTTGAATAATTATGAGCCCATAGACACAAATTTTATAAAAGTATTTAAGGGATTTTAAAGTATGTTTTTAGAGGTTGCTATAAAGCCTATTATTTTAGTTAAGTTCCATTATACATATTTAATTACTTGGAGTATTACGACACGTTTTTCTAGGAAATTAGTAACGTCTAGTACCTCCTATAGGTAACGCGCTACAAGTTGAAAATCAGGAAGCAACGCTAAGAGGTAAATAGTATGATCATATAAATGCATGCATACCGTGAATATTATTGTTATGTATGAAAATATGATGTGCTTATGATGGTTGACTACGCTACGCTAAGAGACAAGTCAAGGTTAGATTCCTCTTACGATCTTTGATGAGGTATGAGATTATACTCGAATGAATGAATTTGTTGTTCAATTGATTGAATGTTACTAAAATCATATGAAAGCCATGAGATGTTCATGTAGTAATTCAAGTCAAGTATGCCATGTAATGGAATAGTCAGATTATACAAGCCATGTCCATATAATACATAGATTATGTATGCCATGTTCACATAGTACTTAGATCATGTATGCCATGTTCATGTAGTACTTAGATCATGTATACCATGGAATTTCATAAAACGTTCAAAGCATGTTATGTCATGTCATGTCATGTTATGCTATGCCATGTATAAGAAAATGCCATGTTATGATATGTCATGCTATACCATGTACAAGAATATGCCATACTATGCTATGCCATGTACAAAAATATTTCTTGTTATGCTATGCCATGCCATGTACAAAAATATGCCATATACAAGAATATGCCATGTTAGAAATGTTCATGAAGTCTAATAAATTCTCATGCATTAAGGTAAGAAATGTTACAGTGCCACGGATTCAAGCGTAGTTAACCACAAGTTAAGTGAAACACGGACTCAAGCGTGTTTCACTCCATGTTAATCAGTTAAGTGAAACACAGACTCAAACGTGTTTTACTCCATGTATTTCAGTTAAGTGAAATACGGACTCAAGCGTGTTTCACTCTATATATTTAAGTGAAACACGGATTCAAGCGTATTTCACTCCATGTTACTCAGTTAAGTGAAACACGGACTCAAGCGTGTTTCATTCCATGTATTTCAGTTAAGTGAAACACGGACTCAAGCATGTTTCACTCCATGTTAAGACAAGATAAACAAGTTATTATGCATTTACGTTATATGTTTGCCCTGATTATGTATGTTTTCGCTCATGATGATGAATATATGTGCTTTGTGAATATGTGACGATATATGTATATATGTGAAGTTTTTCAGAAAGTTATATTACGTGTATGATTGGAAATTTGTGATGCTATATGCATTTTGTTGAGTCTTCAGAAACTAAATCCATGCTAGGCCAGATTATGTTTTACAGTATAATGTGCTATTTACTAAGTATTCGACTCATTTTGTTTGTCTTCTTGTTTTCTTTCATGTCTAATTTTCACAGATGGTGTTTATGACGATGCAGAGCTGGGTGGCCAAGAATAGATTTAGTACAAAAAATTAGGAAGGAATAAGTGATATTCACACAAGAATTAGATTTCTTTTACGTCATTCATAGGATTAGTTTATGTTCTTTTACTCTACGTTCAGTTTTCGAGACAATTATGTTCAAATCAGTTTTAACATTTTATCGTTTTTCAATAAATGAGATATTTCAAGATATGAATCTCTTTACCGAGCATTATGTTATGAATGTTAATAACATATCTATCCTATGGGAATAAGGTGTTACAATTGGCCCACATGTTTGACCCGCCATCATCGGGCCTGATGCCCTGTGGGTTCATGGGCTTTATGCCTACCCTTCTTAGCCCAAGACTTTCTTGTTTCCCCCAAGCCCAATGACATAGAGACAAGTTGGGCCACTTCCGAGCCATGGCCCAAGCCCAGATCTTTGTCAATTTTATTTCTTAGACCCGTGAGCCTCTCCCTTAAATCTATCAATTCCTCCTTTATGCCAAGTATGGAAGTCTTCTCTACACCATGCCCCTTGAACAGAGAGCCACCATCCCTTCTTGCGTAAACACTCTTGGCTGGAGACACATCAATCCTTGGCTCTCTACCCTTCTCTCTAACAGTAACTTCTCCTCCTTCAATATCTCGATACTACCCCCTAGTGCTTGGTTCGACGCTGATCTTCACGGTATCGCTTCTGTTCTGCCGACATCACCTCTTATGGCTGGAGCAGATCCCACGACGGCCTTTGTGTATGTCTTAGCAACAATTACACCGCGTGTGGCTTTCTTCGAAAGTCATTGGATGAGAGACTCAACACTCTCATATTTCTTCCCTATGGCTTTACCCACACAACCACACATCTCACAGAGCTCCACGACCATCTTTCTCCAACCTTGACCTTCAACTTCTTCGGGGATGATGATTATACTTCCCCTGCCACTACCTCTATACTCTACTATGGTCAAATATCTTACATAAGCATTAGAGAACCATATAAGCACTGCTACCGAAGCTGGAAGTTTTGATAAATTCCTTATTACCATCTGATTAAGAACATTCTTCCCAAGTCTAGACAACCCAAAACACTGTAGTAGAACTTATTACTAACCCAGAACATTCTTCCAAATGCTTGACTTCCATAATGCAAAATCTCAAATAACTTTGTCTCTATAAGAACTGCCTTCGTGTACCCTATCCTTAACAATTACGCCTCCTAATATCTTCCAGAATAATGCTAATCGTGAAGAGAAATACCGTCCATAGAGTATTGATCACAAGTAGCAAGGAAATGAAAGGTGTACGGAGAGAAAAATTGGAGAGAGATTGTTTTAAAATTAAATCACAAGTGCTCTTGAGGAGAATGCTTATGCAAATAAAAATTGGAGATAGGTACCAAGTATGCAAAGGACCATAAGAATCCAGTCCAGAAATATGCAACCATCTCTACAAGCAATGAAATAAGAACCATTGACTGTACTGGCTTTCAACTTCAGCTAATCTCTTTTTGATAGGTAATTCTCAACTTCGGCTAATATTTTTTTTTTATAAATAATTTTCAACATCAGCTAATCTTTTTTTATAAGTAATTTTAAACTTCAGCTAATCTATAAGGTAAGAGAATCATACTTTTGATAAAAAAAATATATATATTCAAAGATTTTATTAAAAAAAATGCAAAAGACATAGCCCAAGTACACATGAAAGGTAAAAGAATCATACTATAAAATGCAATCCAATTACTTTTCAGGCTATCAAAAGTTTGATGGTTTCAAAAGCAAAATGCACAATTAAGTTCATTTGAACATTGCTCTATGTTTTTCTTTTTTTCTTCCTTCTTTTTTCTTTTTTTTTTTCCCTTCTTTTCTCCTTTGAAGTAATGAATCATTTTGTTATTGGCACCGAGTGTCTGGGACAAAGTCCTGACTAATCTCGGGGATGCAAAAGCCCTCAGCAAAGAGTTTCCTGCAAGTACATCTCAGGTAACTCAAGGAGAAATTCTCCTAGTCCAATAGGCCCTAGAAATTGTTCGCATCCAAGGGTTTGAACCTTAGATGCGGAAGGAGCATACCACCAGACCAATACCATTACCACTTGAGTCAACCCCTAGGGGTTTAGTAATGTATCATTTCACCATGTTAGCTACATAAACAGAACAAAGCATACAAGCTGAAATGCAAGAAACACCTCTCTTTGTTTATGTTCTCCAGTATGTTCTCGATAGAGCCATGTTGACGGATGAGCTTCAAAGCAGTCTGCGCTCCAATTCCTGTAGCAAAAATTACAGTTGTGCCATATACTAAATGCATGGTTCAGCATTCAAGACATACATGCAGGATATTAAAAATAAAAAATATTCAATTACTTCACAAATGCCACTACTTGAAAATTTTTTATTGAAAAGCAACACATCTTTTTGTGCATCATTTATATCTCTAGAATCAATGCATGGAGTTTTCTTGAAATTAGGAAAAAGATATTAACAAACACATGAAAATAAGGATGGAGAAAATGTAGAAGTATACACATGATAATAATACTCATACCAGGCTGAATAGTGGAAATGAAAATCCAAAATACCTCGAATGCTGTCACAGTAATCACATCCAGAAAGAATGCATAAATCAATGAATTGATCCATAGTAAGATTTAGTTCCTCCAAGGTCTGAAAATGTCATTATCAGAACAGTGAACTAATATAGAGAGCAATTATATCATATTTGAAAGTAGCAAGTACCTTTGCAACTTCAAATTCCATTACTGGGACTTTTCTTGAGCTAGGATCCATCAAATGGCGAAGGAACCGGGGAGCTCCAAATGTTAGGGAGTCCATGTCTTCTGAAGCCACAGCATAAACCTAAAAACAATCAAGCAACTCTTAACGTGTCATTTACTTTGAACATGTTGGACAACAGAAGATGATGAAATAATCCATTGGAAGAATGTCATGGAAAACACCATTAACCTGTTTCAAATTCAAATGAAAAAATAGAATAATCATTCTTTTCAACGAGGTGTACCCATAAACACAAAATAACCAACTTATCACAAAACAGATAGATACTTGCCTTTCCTGATTTGCAAAGTGCAGCACATTGTGCCTCTGCTTCTGAAGGAGCCTTGGAAATCAAAGCCACACCAATACATTACAAGAAGAATAAATTTGTGTACTCTCTCAATCTCACACCAACAGTAAATTATTTTAAAGAACATAATATCACCTCAATTACAGGCACTCCCATGAGTCTTAACAGTCTTTTGCAGTCCTCATTGTGCTGCTTTGTCACCTGTGAAAAGTAAGGAGTAGATGGCATCAAAAGCTCACACAAATTCTCACTTACCCTATACCTAAAACCTTTCAGTTTTTCACTTGAAAACTACAAAAAAAAAAAAAAAAAAGAAACAAAACAAAAACAAAAATATTCAACACTACAGTTCTGATTGTTAACCTTCCACACTAGCCATGAACCCGAAATAGCACAGCAAAGGAAATGGATATGAGGAAAGAACCCACCTTCACTGTACGTTTACTGAATTTCTCAATATCTTCCTTATTCCCAGTCTGCAATGGAAACATAAGGCAACTAAGTTATACATGTAGTGAAGTACTATGAAACCAAATACAGTAGCAAGATGGAAAATGAACATTGAAATCAATATGAACTTACCTCCACGGCTTCCGCCAAATCCTGGCTAGCATCGGCCCTCTTCGAGTAACTAAACCAGTTAAAACGAAACCCTTATTTAGCATGCACATGTAATATTGTTAATCACGTTAAATAAAGAAGGTAAACTGAAAGAAAAATACCGTTTTGCCAGCTCTTGTTTTTTCAGATCTGGAGGCTTCCCATCAAAAACATAGCTGAATCCAATTTTCAACTTGCTTAGCAAGGCACACTTCACCCAATATACCAAGTATAACAACGTGGAAATAACAATGCCTACACTTGAAAAAATGTAGGAAAAAGTGAAAGGTAGAGAATGTAATTACACCGGCTTTATTCCAGCTTCCAGAAGTCTTATCGTCCGCGTAAACATGCCTTGCAGATGACTATACATGGACCCCAAAGAAGACCCACATCAATTTCCACAAAACAAAGAGTTCAAGTGAAGCCCATTCAACAATTAAAGACACCAAAAATACAATATAAGCTTAATTTAGCATAATCCCACCAAGACGTATTTATCTACTTGATAAAAGAGAACTCTGCAAAGGATACCTAGTAACTTCACCAGCCTCATTGGTCAGCATCTCAGTCCCAATTCTTCCCACAACAATCTGCACCAAAATTCAAGCACACCCGCATACTGAATCCTAATAAATAATCATTGATATTGACAGAATTCATGTATAAATAACCGATTAACTCATCCAAAAAATGAATAAAGAGACGGAGGGAAATAGTACGGACGAGGAACTGATAAATGCTCATGCTGGCGTCGATAGCGACTTTGCGGCCAAAATAGCTCTCGAATTTCTGCTCCTTCATGGCCTTTGGGGCATTGTCCGCCAAGAGCTTCGTTAAACCCTAGCAGACCCATCATCAATTTACATCAAATGAATAAGTAAAAAATTCAGAAATTATAGAAATGAAAGAGGGGGACGATGGAGTTGGAAAATCAAATACCTTTATACCCATTATTTGTTTCTGTACAGCAGTGAATCAATGAGAGAAGAAAGTGTGGGAGAACAAATAAAAACAAGGGTTTTGGCTAATTTCCCGCCCACTCTATTTTACTGCTCCTGATCCAGCACTCTTTACCTTGGGAGCCTAGGCCAGCGCTCTAGATGACAGAATACTATTACCATCGTTTAAGCAGCGGTTCGGATTTAGAGATAGTCGAAATTGGTTAAGATAATTTATGAATAATAGAATAAAAATTAAATTATTTATTATATTTTATGTGTAAATTTAAAAAAATTATTTTAGAATTTAAAAAAATTAAATTGTTTATTATATTTAGTGTGAGAATTTAGAAAAATTGTAATGATGAGATAAAATAAGTTGAGTTGAATTTTGAATGCAAATGAGGCAGGTTTGTTTGGTTATACAAATTAAAAGAAATGAAATAATATCTTCCTAATACTTAAAAGCATGTATAAGATCTACAGTAGTGAATAGTGTTTCGTTCAGTTTCTCGTTGTTCTTTCTCGTTGCATTCCAAAATTCCGTTGCCTTCTTCGTTCAGTTAGCATGATCTACACAATCAAAATATCTGAGATGATAAAATATCTAATCTACACACTTCAAATTCAGATTTACATAACAATTCTCAAACTCAACTACACAAGATTTACAGAACAATTCTCAAACTCAACTCGAGGAAGAAAAAAAAATTTCTGTGAGATTTCTTCTCGCCGTTGGTACGCAATTCTCTTCTGATTTCACCTCTAACTTCTGCATCTTGTTTCTTTTTTTTTTCCTGTGTTTCTCGCATATTTTTTTTCTTTCTACACCTCAAATGGGTTTCTGGGTTTCTGTGAATCTCAGATTCACAGTGTGCGACGGAGAGGCAAACGGAACCTCGTGGTGGCTGGGTCTGCTAGAGGTTGTCGTCAGTGTCAACTGGTGGAGGTGCGGTGGCTTGGGTGGCTGCCTACGGCTACAGAATCGGTGAACAAATGGGTGAAACCCATTTCGGTTCGGTTTCCGTGGGGGAGAGAGAGGGCTGCGCGTGGGGGACTTCGACGGTGGCTGGGATGGTCGCCGCCTTGAGGGAGACTCCTCGGTGGTGGTCGTGAGGTACGGTGGCCACGTACGGCGGCGTAACATGACACAAATGGGTGAAACCCATTTTGGTTCGATGTCCGTGGGGGAGATCGAGGGTTGCGCGTGGGGGACTTCGACGGTAGTTGGGTTGGTCGCCGCCTTGAAGGGGACTCCTCGATGGTGGTCGTCAGCTTCGGTGGCCGCGTACGGCGGCGCTAGCTCACATAAATGGGTGAAACCCATTTTGGTTCGGTGTCCGTGTGGGAGATCGAGGGTTGCGCGTGGGGGACTTCGACGGTGGCTGGGTTGGTCGCCGCCTTGAGGGGGACTCCTCGATGGTGGTCGTCAGCTTCGGTGGCCGCGTACGGCGGCGCTAACTCACATAAATGGGAGAAACCCATTTCGGTTCTCTTTCCACGGAGGAGAGCCATGGCTGCGCGTGGGAAACATTAGTGGTGGCAGGGATGCTCGTCGGCGTGAGGGGAACACGCCGGTGGTGGCGGTGATCATGGCCGGGGCTCGGCGGCGCCGGGCTGCGCTGGAGGAGAAGAAGCCGCGCGGATAATCGCCTAGGAGAGAGAAAATTTAGGAAGAAAAATATCTTCCTGCAAAATGAGTTAAAAACGTTTTTATATGTTTTAATATTTTACAATTTTTCATCTGAAAACATTAAATAACAGTAAATTCTTTTTTTTTTCTTTACAACTTTGCTTTTGTCCTCACTAGAATATTACATTGTTGAATTTTTTATATAGGTTGAGCTCCGTGAAGTTGAAAGTGGAAACAATATATCCCAACAACTAGCTACTTATAAAAGTGTCAAAAGTATGAATCCTTTAACTTTTTAGTTTCATACTGTGAATTAATAACTGAAATAATCTATTTTTTTCTCTGATTTTAAAATCTTTTAAGTCATTTATTTAATGTTATTTATTCAATAATTATTCTGCATGGACTTTGAACTGTTTTAAATTATATTTCGAATTAATTTAAAAATAATACTATGTTTTAAGAAGATTTTTCCTGAAATCTTCCACTGTAAATTATCTAGAGTATTTTGCAAATATAGCAACTTTTATATAAAAGAAAATCTACTACATTTATCTTTCAAAAAAAAAATAACGATCTCATCTCACATTTACATCCAAACATATATTAAAATAAATCATATAAAAATAATACTATATTTTATTTAATGAAATAAAATTGCTGAAAACACTCACTAATAATATTTTATTTAATTAGTTCCACTTGTCTTAATTGACTTTTAACTATAAGTTTGTTTCTTTTATAATTCCAAAATAAACAAAATACATTTGCTATTTGAAAAATTACATCAATATTTACAATCTTACTTATATAATTATATGTAATTAATTATTGAAATATTGAAAATTTTAAAAATTGAAATTTCAATTAAAGAATTTAATAAAATAGAATACATACTCATTAAAAATAATATTCTGCATAAACTTATACTCTAAAAGATTATTGAAAAATAAAATGAAATAAAAATTTTGTGAATATTAATAAGAAATTTTGTGAATAATAGAGATGTAATTTTGGATTAAATACTTATTGAATTTTAAGAAATGAGATATAACAGTTAAATAAAAAATATTATCAAATTAAAATATTTTTAAATTATAATTCTGTAATTATACCTCTTTTACTATTATCTTACTACTAAGCAATTTTTTTTTCCTTTTGGTATTTATATTTCAATTAAAAACTTCAGAATTTATTCTTATTACATAATATACAATAAAATTAATTGAATCAATCAATATAATTATATAATTTAATTAAAAATAAATTTAATTTTATAAAATTTGACATTCTTTTGCTCTTTGAGTTTATTTTTATCATCAAGTAATATCAATTTCTTAAAGTTATAAACTTATAAACTAACGTTCCGACATAATTAAATGTTATATCTTATTAGTTATATATGCATATTTATCAAAAAAAAAAATTTAACAAAATTGCTGTAAAATTATTCATAAAATTTTACCAACAAATTTAGTTCTGTATGTAAATACTTACATCAATACTTAGAATTTTACCCATATAATTATACATAATCAATTATTAAAATGTTGAAATCTTTAAAAATTGAAAATTCAATTAAAGAATTTGATAAAATAGAGTACATATTCAATGAAAATAATATTATGCATAAACTTGTATTTTAAAAGATGCTTCAAGATTCAAACGAAATAAAAATTTTATGAATATTGATAATAAAGTTTGTAAATAATAAAATTTATTTCTATTGTAAATATAGATTAAAGTTTGGGTGATGTATATTACCACAACACACAATCAACTAAAAATAAAATTTTACATTTTCTGGGTCATGTTAAGGACAAAATAAGGATTGTGTTTTTATAATTTTAAAAACACTATTTATTTATAAGAGGGAGGAAAAAAGTTGGCTTTCCCAAGTCAAACAAAAAATACAAATGAGACAAGAAATATATATAAAAATTTGCAAACAAAATACAACATTTTCATGGATTCTTTATAAAAGTGTCAAAAGTATGTATCCTTTAACTTTTTAGTTTCATACTGTGAATTAATAACTGAATTAATCTATTTTATTTCTCTGATTTTAAAATCTTTTAAGTCATTTATTTAATATTATTTATTCAATAATTATTCTGCATGGACTTTGAACTGTTTTAAATTATAATTTCGAATTAATTTAAAAATAATACTACGTTTTAAGAAGATTTTTCCTGAAATCTTCCACTCTAGATTATCTAGAGTATTTTGCAAATATAGCAACTTCTATATAAAAGAGAATCTACTACATTTATCTTCCCAAAAAAAAAAAAAACGAACTCATCTCACATTTGCATCCAACATATACTAAGATAAATCATATAAAAATAATACTATATTTTATTTAATGAAATAGAATTGCTTAAAACATTCACTAATAATATTTTATTTAATTAGTTCTACCTGTCTTAATTGACTTTAAACTATAAGTTTGCTTCTTTTATAATTCTAAAATAAACAAAATACATTTGCCATTTGAAAAATTACATCAATATTTACAGTCTTACTTATATAATTGAATATAATCAATTACTGAAATATTGTAAATTTTAAAAATTGAAATTTCAATTAAAGAATTTAATAAAATAGAGTACATACTCATTAAAAATAATATTCTGCATAAACTTATACTCTAAAAGATGCTTAAAAAATAAAATGAAATAAAAATTTTGTGAATAATAGAGATGTAATTTTAGATTAAATACTTATTGGATTTTAAGAAATGAGATATAACAGTTAAATAAAAAATATTATCAAATTAAAATATTTTTAAATTATAATTCTGTAATTATACCTCTTTTACTATTATCTTACTACTAAGCAATTTTTGTTCCTTTTGCTATTTATATTTCATTTAAAAACCTTAGAATTTATTCTTATTACATAATATACAATAAATTAATTGAATCAATCAATATAATTATATAATTTAATTAAAAATAAATTTAATTTTATAAAATTTGACATTCTTTTGCTCTTTAAGTTTATTTTTATCATCAAGTCATATCGATTTCTTAAAATTATAAACTTATAAACTAAGTTTTGACATAATTAAATGTTATATCTTATTAGTTATATATGCATATTTATCAAAAAATAAATTTTTACAGAATTGCTATAAACTTACTCATAAAATTTTACCAACAAACAGTTCTATATGTAAATACTTACATCAATACTTAGAATTTTACCCATATAATTATACATATTCAATTATTAACATGTTGAAATTTTTAAAAATTGAAAATACAATTAAAGAATTTGATAAAATAGAGTACATATTCAATGAAAATAATATTATGCATAAACTTGTATTTTAAAAGATGCTTCAAGAATAAAATGAAATAAAAATTTTATGAATATTAATAATAAAGGTTGTAAATAATAGAATTTATTTCTATTACAAAATATAGAATAAAATTAATTCAATCAATCAATACAATCATATAATTTAATCAAAAATAAATTTAATTTTATGAAATTTCACATTCTTTTGCTCTTTGAGTTTATTTTTATCATTAAGCAATATCATTGAATTAAATAAATTAAAAACCTCATAATTTATTCTTATTGCATAATATAAAATAAAATTAATTGAATCAATCAATATAATCATATAAAAATAAATTTAATTTTATAAAATTTGACATTCTAAACGTAATTTTACTACAAAATAATTATAAAAATTATTATACATAATCAATTATTAAAAAGTATTAAAAAGCACATGTATGAAAAGGAAAAAAAAAAATTCCTATAACTAACTGTAACTTTCAGTAGTGGCTGGGAGCGGTGAGTGCAGCAACACTCTTTTCACTTAATTTGTACATAAAGACTTATGTGTAATTAATATTAATGTACATGACCCATGCATTGAACTAACTTTGTTTATCTTTTTTCTTTTTTTAAGTAATGATACACACACAGAACATGATTTTAAACCATATTTCACAATACATGTAAAATCATCACTTTATTCTAGCATTCAAAAGACAACCTTTGGTGATCAAGGTCCACGCTACTCTAAAACTCACATAATATATATGCCTTTCTCTTTTTAAATTACACCATGATCTTATAGAGCATTGGATTTGGTTTAATTAGGCAAAGTTTTGAATAATATATATGCCACTTTTTAGCTTTTGACTATCCATGCACTCAAAACATAAACATCACACTGAATTAACTATGTTGCTTTTTATAATCATAAAATATTATTATTATTTATTTTTTTATGCTTTTTTTTATTAATTTTTTAAAAACTTGTTATTTTTATTTTCATGATTTTCTATAACCTGTAATCAATTATTTTTAAATCAATGTGAGTATCATTACGTAATGCAATTAAGTGTGTTGAAAATCAAATGCGAAATTTATACTTTTTTGGGTCATGTATATTACCACAACACACAATCAACTAAAAATAAAATTTTACATTTTTTGGGTCATGTTAAGGACAAAATAAGGATTGTGTTTTTATAATTTTAAAAACAAGATTTATTTATAAGAGGGAGGGAAAAAGTTGGCTTCCCCAAGTCAGACAAAAAATACAAATGATAAAAGAAATATATATAAAAACTTGCAAACAAAATATAACATTTTCATGGATTTCAAAATTTGTTGTTTCCTTTTATTCGTTTAAATAATTGATTTAATTGTGAGTTTTTGATTTCTACTTTCTTCATTTGCAATTCATGTTATAACAGTCATATAATTTATATACCTATTGGTTGTTCATTTCTAATTTTCATTCTCCATTTTTTACAGTTTCGTTGAATTTGCTGAGTTGATTGGATTTTTTTAGTCTTTTTTCGAGACTACCAAGGTAACCAACGATGCTATAAATATATCTCTTTCAATAGGTGATTTTATTTTGTTCAAATATATACTTAGATTGAAAAGGTTTTTGACCTTGCATCATTATAAGTTTTTCTTTTATCCAGTTATCAACAAGAGTTCTTTCATTCCATGTATAAATGAAAAATGGTAAGTTTCTATTAATAAATTAGTACAAATTTAACATCATATGATCAATTATTTATTTCATATTATTCTTACTTTAATCCTCGTTTAAAATAATTCCCAAGGTGCTGCAAAACATCCTAAGATAAACAATTTATATGAGGCTCTTTCTTTAGAAGAAAAAGAACATGTACGACAAAAAAAGAAAGAAAGATACTTCAACAAAGGAACTCTACGAATGATACTACTCAACATGAAGAACAATTTTTCTCCCAACCAATCGTTTACAATGAAACAAATGTGTTGGGAGATCATATAGAATTCATACACAATAATGAAGAGGTCAGGCCATATTGTACAAAAAGACAACGCACTTTTCGTGCTGATGCTGGAACCAGTGATATATCCTCCGTTTGTAGTTCCGGAGCTCCCTATCAGGAAATAAACACAGTTGAAATTATGTCAACAGAACCTCTTTCTTTGGACGATACCACAATATCTTTGACACTTGGGGCAACAAATACATGTACAGAAAATGTACATACATCTGGTTCTCTCCAAACCGAACAGGTTTATTGTATTTCCTTCGTTCTAACCGTACTTTCCCATCAATCATTTTATTCTTTTTTATTCAACATACTTAATTCTTTATTCAATAGGCACATTCCCTTCCTCGATGCCAACCCAACTTTGACACAAGGTTGTAACAAATTCTCAGGGTAAGAAAGATGTATAAAATTAAGTCGTACTTCTTCTCCTTTTTTTCCTCCCATATATACAGCTTCATTCAACGATACCTTTATTGGAAATTATAGCAACTTTAAGAATTTACCTCAATTCTATGGTTCATTTTTCCTCCATAGGAAATCAGCATCAACAATCAGCTAGTCATAGGAAAATATCACAAACAGTGCCATTTGAGGCAACTTTCTTACCATCAGTTCCATTCTGTAGATTTTGTGAAGCAAAAAGATTTCAACATGAAACGAAGGGTTTTTGTTGTGCCGATGGAACAATCTCTTTAACTACAAATGATGTTCCAGACCAACTTTACCATTTGTTTACTTCTAATACAGTTGAATCTGTCAACTTTCTTACGTATGTTCACACATACAACAACAAGTTTGCTTTTACATCATTTGGAGTTAAATTTGATAGAGATTTGTGTAGAAGAAACAGAGGTATTTATACATTTCGAGCTCAAAGTCAAATTTATCATTACATTAATGACTTGGTTCCTTTAGATGGACATCCTTCATATCTACAACTATATTTTTATGATACCGAACATGAATTGGACAATCGTGTTTATGACATCAAAAGATTGGATTCATCAACTGTTGCTCAACTAATGGATATTCTTCATGTTAATCCATACTCAACATTCTTTCGAACTCTTGGGGATTTGCCCAATTTGGAAAATCACAAAATTAATATTCGATCAGATGCGGGTTTGGATCAGCGTGTTTTTAACACTCCGTCAGCTTCCCAAGTAGCAGTCATTTGGATTGAAGATGATGATTCAGAACATTTAAAAGGACGAAATATTGTGGTATTCAATCATGCAGGTGGAAGTCATATAGTCCAATACTATTTTGGCTGTTATGATCCACTGCAATATCCATTATTATTTCCTTTTGGTGATACTGGTTGGCACCAAGGAATATTAAGAGTAAAGAAAGGGGAAAGACTACCACAACGAGTAACAAGAGCAACAATTGACCCTCAACAATCAGTATCAGCGGAACAACTGCTTATAAAGGAACAAGAAGGTTAAAATAATTAATCTTCTTTTAACTTTTAATTATTCTAATATAACAATATTATATTTCTGATTTGTTAAATTTATCATCTTACAGTGCTGAAAAAGAATAGAAAACAACAGGTTGTTTCATGCCGCGAGTATTATTGCTACAAACTTCAAATTAGGAAAAATATAAAATCTATTTTGTTGTTCTCGGGCCGTTTACTGCAGCAGTTTGTTGTTGATATGTACGTAAAAATTGAGACGTCAAGATTGGATTATTTTCGTAATAAGCAACAAGAGATTCGATCTGAAGTGTATCAAGGAATAGTTGACAGTATATCAATTGGACAAAGCAATGCTTCTAAAGTTGGTAAACGCATCATTCTGCCTTCTTCTTTTATTAGAGGTCCAAGAGATATGCGCAAAAGATATATGGAAGCAATGGCTTTAGTCCAATGCTTTGGAAAACCGGACATCTTTTTAACCATGACATGTAACCCAAGTTGGAAAGAAATCTTAGATGAGTTGGGTCCACAAGAAAAAGCACAAAATCGTCTTGATTTGATTGCACGTATCTTTAGAGCAAAATTAGAAGAACTGAAGGATGAATTATTCAAACGGGAGATATTTGGGAAAGTTTCAGCATATGTATATGTCATTGAACATCAGAAAAGAGGACTACCACATGTACATTTCTTGATCATACTACAAAGAGATTGGAAAATCTATGCTCCAGAATCTTTTGATGAAATTGTATCAGTAGAAATACCTGACAAACAGAGAAATTTACATTTGCACAAGACAGTAATAAGACATATGATGCATGGTCCCTGTGGAGTACTAAATCCAAACAATGTGTGTATGAAAACAAATGGCAGTTGTAAAAACCACTTTCCAAAAGGCTTTGCATCTAACACAACTGTTGGAATCGATTGTTTCCCACAGTACAGACGTTGTGATAATGGAATAACTGTCAAAGTCAGAGGTAAAAATTTGGATAACCGTTGGGTTGTTCCACATAATCCATATCTCCTCGCAAAATTTGATTGTCACTTGTAGGGCTGTACAGAAAATTGTAAAACCGGCCGAGACCGACTCAGACCGACCGCCGGAGCTCGGAACCGGCCGAAACCGGTAGGGAACCGGTCGGCCGTCGGTGATAAATCATCAAAACCGGCGTCGGCCGGTTCGGTTGCGGTTTGAACCAACCAAAAACCGAAAAACCGGCCGACGCCGTATATATATATATTTTTAAATATATTAATTTATTAAACGATGCCGTTTTACTTAAATAAGTGAAACGACGTCGTTTAATTCTTAAAGTTAGAAAAAAAAAAATAATCGAAACGGCGCCGTTCAGCCCTAGGGCATATTTTGTCCCTTCGGGCTTCGCGGCTTCGCCCCCAAGGCCCCAACCCCCAGTCCCAGACTCACTCTCACAGACTCACTCTCACTCTCTTTCCGCCTCCCTCTCTCTCTCTCTCTCTCTCTCTCTCTCTCTCTCTCAGCTAACGATTTCGGCGTTTCGCAACGACGCCGTTTCCGGTTTCGGACCTTCGGTTTCAACGACGCCAGGCTCCAGCCACTCACGGCGAGTTCGAGTTCGAGCCGTGACGCCGCATCGCCACGACGCCGTCCACGACTCCAGCCACTCACGGCGAGACTTCCTCCGGCAAACCGACTCTCCATTGTTGTTTTTAGCATTTTAGGTATGATTTTCATACTTATTTATTTATAAGTATTTTTTATTTTTTTATTTAGAATCCGAGGATCAATTTTTGGATTAGGGTTTTTGTTTTCTGATTTGGTATTTCAATCTAGGGTTAGGGATTGTGTTTGCTTTGTTTGAGATGATTGAAATAGTGAATATCATTTTGATGAAGAATTTTGATTGATTTTCGCAGTATGCATTGCCATTCACGGATTGGAATTTGGATGTAATTTTGTTGAAAAAAAATAATTTGTGATGTTTATTGAAAGTAAAATTTATGAATGTTTATGTTATAAATAATTTGTGATGTTTATTGAAAGTAAAATTTATGAATTTTATGTTATAAATAATTTGTGATGTTTATTGAAAGTAAAATAATTTGTGAGATTTATGAGCGATCTAAAATGTAGATTAGAATCTTAGATTTGTGATGTTTGCCACGTTGCAAACTAGCTGCTGTGTAATTAACAATTGGGGTGATTTTTTGTTCTTTCTTGTTTTTACATGTTAGATGGATTCTTCGTCAAGTCCAATTGATCTTGATTCGAACTCCCAAATACCAAAACTCTCGACTTCAAGTGCCCCTAATAGTAGTAATTGTCCACTTCCTAAGAAACGGAAGGGGAAGGATCCGTCAATTGTTTGGGATCATTTTACAAAAGTTGAGGGTTGTTCCGTAGATGATCCTAAGGCCAAGTGCAATTATTGTGGCAAGATATACGCTTGCCACTCGAAGAGGAATGGAACTTCAACTATGCAAAACCATCTACCTTCATGTCTCAAAAATCCTCATAAGCGTGGGCCTTTAGATAAATACCAAACAACATTGGCAGGTGAGGTATCCTCGGAGGGGTTTGGAGAGAGTGATAATTCTTTAAGAAATCTTGTAACTCATAAATATAGTGAGGAGGCTGTGAGGATGGCGCTTGCGGAGATGGTAATTCTCGATGAATTACCATTTAGAATTGTTGAAGGGCAAGGATTTAAGAAGATGGTTTGGTTGCTTGAACCTAGATTTAAAGTGCCATGTCGAGTGACGGTTGCAAGAGATTGTATGAAACTATTTGCATCTGAAAAAGCCAAACTTAAAAAGTTATTCAAAGATGGGGGAATGAGGATTTCATTAACTACCGATACGTGGACATCGGTACAAAATCTTAATTATATGTGTTTAACTGCCCATTTCATTGATAGTGATTGGAAATTACAGAAGAAAATTATAAATTTTTGTTTAATCCCTAATCATCGAGGGGATACCATTGGAAAATATGTTGAATCGTGCCTCCTTCATTGGGGCATTGATAAGATATTTACTGTTACTGTTGATAATGCTAGCTCAAATGATACTGCAATTGCATATTTGAGACATTTTTTGACGGAGAATATGTTAGAAGGGAAGTATATGCACATGAGATGTTGTGCTCATATTCTAAATCTTGTCGTGAATGAGGGTCTTAAGGAGTGTGATGATGCCATTACAATGGTTAGAAATGCTGTTAGATATGTGCGCTCCTCCCCTGCAAGATTAGACAAGTTTAAGAGATGTGCAGAAAAGGAAAAAATTGATTGTAAAAAAATGTTGTGCCTTGATGTACAAACCCGATGGAATTCAACTTACATGATGTTGGAGGCTGCTGAGAAATTTGAAAAGGCTTTTAGGCGAATGGAGAGTGAGGACTACAATTTTCTTTCTTACTTTAAGGATGGAAACATTGGGCCTCCTAGAGCTGACGAGTGGGAGACAGTGCGGGTTTTTGTAAAATTTTTGAAAATGTTTTATGATGCCACTTGTCGATTTTCTGGTTCTTTACATGTCACGGCAAACACAAGTTTTTTGGAGATTTGTAGGCTCCAAAAAGAGTTGGTTAGACTGTGTGAGAGTCAGAATACTTGTTTGATGAGCATGGCCATAAGCATGAGAATGAAATTTGATAAGTATTGGGGTTCATTGGATAGACTGAATTTGTTGTTGTTGATTGCAGTTCTCCTTGATCCACGTAGTAAGTTGGGGCTTCTTACTTTTCACTTGAAAAAAATTTATGATCATAATTGGGCTGAAGATTTATTGTCGAGGGTGAGACAATTATTATCAGACATGTATGAGGAGTATAATGCTACGTTCGGTTCTTCCTCGAGTAGCAGAGAACATGTTTCCCCTCCGTCATCTGCACCTCCAGATGATGTTGAAGACAATCTTGAGTCACAACTTTTTTATGAGTGGTTGCAAGCATCGACTGCCTCTGGATCTACATCTACCAAAACAGAGATTGATCGGTATTTATCAAATGGTTGTGAGGCATTCAGTCAATCTTTTGATTTGTTGAATTGGTGGAAAGTGAATGAGCCTAACTATCCTATACTTGCGAGAATTGCACGAGACGTGTTAGCCATGCCTGTTTCGACGGTTGCATCAGAGTCCGCATTTAGTACGGGAGGTCGGGTACTTGATCCTTTTCGGAGTTCCTTGGCTCCAAGAACTGTTGAGGCACTTATTTGTACTCAGAATTGGTTGCGACATCCGTCAACGCCAATTGATATTCGAGACTCCATGGATAATGTTGAGAGCTTTGTAGTAGAATCTGGTAATGTGTTTTTAACTTTTTCTCATTCAATTCCATATTCATTTATTTTTATTATTTAATTTAATTTGTTTTCATTATCCTAATTTATTAATATTGATAATTTGATTATTTGGTGTTTTCTTATAGAGTTAGGAGCATCATACATCACAACTATTGATGATTGAAGAGTCGAAGACTGCAGACTGAAGAATGAAGATTTTTTGAGTTTTATTCAAAAACAATTGTTATTTGTTGCTTAAGACAATTTAATTTTGTTTGTAATGTGTATTAAACATCTAGTGGAGTTTTTTTTATTTATCTAGTAATTAATAATTTAGTATATAAGATAATAAGACTATAAAATATAAGTAGTATATATGTAGTAGTTACTAGTTAATAGTTATTAGTTACTAATAATATATGCATGGCATGATTAAAATTAAAAAGAAATTGATTTAATTAATTAATTTTAAAAATTTTGGAAAAAAAAAAGTCTTTGTAGTAGATGATTTTGAATAACAAAATGAGCTGAAAAAGAGGTTGAATTGGGTCTTAAAATGGCCCAAACAGTGCCAAAACCGGCCCAAACACAGTGGCCCAAACCCGACAAACCGACCATGAACCGGCCGGTAACCGAACCGGTCGGTTTTCACACCCTCATTCGGTCGGTTTCGGCCGGTTTTGAGGCTCTAACAAACCGACCGGTCGGTCTCGGTTTGGGCCCAAAACCGAACCGACCGGTCGGTTTTTCAGCCCTAGTCACTTGAATGTATAAATTTGCTCAACAATCAAAGCAGTCAAAACCTTTATAAGTACATTTATAAAGGTCATGATCGTATTGCTTTCAACTTGATTCCTGGACAAAACATCCAAGATATAGATGAAATCCAACAATTTCAATCAGCTAGATGGATTGCTCCACCAGAAGCCATGTGGAGAATATATGGCTTTATTCTTAATGAAATGTATCCATCAGTTTACAGTTTACATCTATATCTTGAAGATCAACATCTGGTAGCTTTTCATGCACATAACGACCTTAATAATGTTCTGAGATCTAATTTTACGGCAAAATCAATGTTGACTGAATTTTTTTCAACAAATCAAGCTAATGAAAATGCACGAAGACTACTGTACAAAGAATTTCCTAAAGCTTTTGTTTGGAACCAACAACACAAAATATGGACTCCAAGAAAGAAGAAAACTGTTATAGGCCGCATTGTTACAGCAAGTCCATTCGAAGGTGAAAGGTATTACTTACGGATATTGTTAAATCATATAAGAGGCCCTTTATCATTTGACCACATCAAAACAGTTGGCAATGTCACTGCACCAACCTTTCGTGAAGCAGCTACATTACATGGTTTGTTACAAAGAGATACCAGTTTGCAAGATTGTATGCAAGAGGCTTCCTTATACCAAATACCACACAGTTTAAGACGGTTATTTGCAACAATTTTAGTATATTGTAACCCAACAAATCCTAGAGAACTTTGGGAATATTTTGAACAAGATATGTCAAGCGATTTCCAAACAAGTGTTGCAACATCAGCAGATATTAGGACAAAAGTCTTACGAAGCATCTCTTCTACACTTGAATCGATGGGAAAAGACATAAACATGTTCCATTTAATAGAACATGATGTTTCTTTTGATCAGAATGAAACTGAATCTAGGGAAATAAATGATGAATTTGCAGTTTTGATACCAGAAGAAGATCTTATGGCTTCGATGAGTCTTAATCCTGAACAACAACATGCATATGAATCAATTTTACAGAAAGTCCTTCTAAATGAATCTGCTGCATTCTTCATTGATGGTCCTGGTGGAACAGGGAAAACATTCTTATATAAAGCACTTCTCGCTACAGTGAGATCAAGAAACTTAATTGCTCTTGCAACTGCATCGTCTGGTGTTGCTGCATCTATTTTACCTGGGGGTCGAACAGCACATTCACGCTTCAAAATTCCATTAGATCTTGACAAAAATAGTACTTGTTGTGTAAGCAAACAAGGTGCTCTTGCCAAATTGTTACGTCTTGCAAAGTTAATCATATGGGATGAAGCACCTATGTCTAGAAAAGAATGTATGCAAGCATTGGATAAAATGTTACGAGACATAACTGATTCAAGATTACCATTTGGTGGAAAAATTATCGTATTCGGTGGAGATTTTCGTCAAGTCTTACCTGTGATTCGTAAAGGCACAAGACAAGAAGAAGTTAATGCCATTTTAGCATCGTCATATTTGTGGTCCACTTTAACTAAGATTAGGTTGAGTGAAAATATGCGAGCAAGATTCGATCCAAACTTCTCAAATTATTTACTTCAGATCGGAAATGGAACAACACCAATCACAATTGAGAATAAGATCAAAATTTCCAATGAAATGCTCATTCCTTACAAAAATGATGTGGAGTCTTTAGATGATCTGATCGATGCGGTCTTCCAGGATATTGGCAGTTATTCAGAAAATTTATCCGAAATGACAAATCGAGCAATATTGACACCAAAGAACAACTCCGTCGATGAGATAAATACAATACTTATTCAAAGATTTCCTGGTACAGTTACACAATACTATAGCTTCGATGAAACGATTGATACATCAGAACAAGGCATCATGGAGGATTTCTTAAACACATTAACACCAAATGGACTTCCACCCCATGAATTGTTACTAAAAAAAATTGTCCTATCATGTTACTCAGAAATGTCAATCCTTCAGAAGGTTTATGCAATGGAACACGTCTTATTTGTCGCAACTTTGAACGAAATATCATTGATGCTGAAATTGCAGTTGGTCACCACACCGGAAAAAGAGTTTTCATACCAAGGATTCCTTTCTTGCCAAATGCAGACGATAATAGTGGTTTTCCATTCAAAAGAACACAATTTCCTATCAGATTAAGTTTTGCGATGACAATAAATAAAGCACAAGGGCAGACATTAGATTTTGTTGGTGTATACTTGCCTCAACCTGTATTTTGTCATGGCCAACTATATGTAGCATTGTCAAGAGCCAAAACTTCTGCTTCAGTAAAAGTTCTTATAAGACCAGTATCAACTCATGATTGTGAAGAAGCTGAAACAAATAATATTGTTTATAGAGAATTACTAACACTAGCATATCCATCATAAACTTCTGTGAGTAATCGAATTTCAATATATACCTCTCAATTAAATACAATTTGTTTTTCCACTATGTAATTTTCACAACTTCTTATTATTCTTTTATTAAAATTGTTTTATTTAAATTCAATTGTTTGGACTAATATTTCTTTCTCTTAATTCATAAGTAGGCTTCAACATGCGGACTGTCTATACATCAATCAAAAACATTACTCCAAGTACAAGAAATTGGAGCATCAAGATGATTGTGTAAGACAAATCACCCAAACGTATTGCACAACATTCACCAACAAAATATCAAAATCTGACATTGATAGACCCTGAGGTAACACATTGACATCAATATCATACTTGCAAAAACATACTTAATATTTACATTGTATTCTTTCACATGATATATTCAAAATATATATGTTTTCCCCTTACAACATAGATTCATTCTAACTATATTCTCAAATTAAATCTTATATATATATATTTAATAAATACTATTTTCTAATCAATTGAATGCAAATAACTATTCATTTATACAATATTATGCAGGGCAACCGACTACAAGCAACAATTTTCGGCAAAGATATAGACCTACGTAATGACATGTTACACATATTCCGGTCTTACTACATCAGTAATGCTTATGTTAAGCCTTTAGATCCCAAGCATAGAATTGAAGCACATGAATACCAGTGGATCTTAAATTCAAGAACAATCATTGAAAACATTCCAAATGACGAAGTGGAATTACAACCACCAGAATATGATATTATCCCATTCACCAATCTGCATGACTACAAAGACACTGGAATTGAAATAGGTAAATATCACATCAATATATTTAACGTACTTCTTGATACTCTTATTCAGTTTTCACAAAAAAAAAAATTCAACATAATTGGACAGCTATTCTGGCGATCGCAATATACATGAAACCTCCTAGAGAAATTACCTCAATACATGGGCCAACAAAAATTCAAGAAATATATGTTATCGACCACAGGTAAAGAAGATTTCTCAACTATATATGTGATATTAATAAATTCTTTAACTACCTTGTTTTCAATATTATTTCATCATACTACACTTTTAAATACTTTCTCCTAAATTTTACAGCCTAATGCCCATATGGTTAACTATGTGGAGTCGATTTGTGGATGGTGAATGCCGAGCAATCTCTGATATTATTGAAGCTAAGCCAACTCTACTCGCAACACGTTTAAAAGTCGGTTCATACAATGGTATATTACACAACTTATAATATCAACATTTATTAAAAATAAAATGTTATTATCTACTAACAAATTTTTTTTCTTTATAATATAGGTCTTTCTCTTTCATCTCAACCGACAAGTGTATTTACCTTAAATCCTGTCATCCCTGCTGCAACTCCATTATGTCAATGGTAATTCTTTCTTACTTTATTATATATATAAATAATCTGTACCTACAATAAAAACTTAAACATTCTATATTATATTACAAATTTCTAAAATATATACACAAAATATATATTCATCAACTAGCTCTAAAATTGTTTTTTCTTTTATATCTTTTCCTCCATGATTTCTCTCATTCATTTTAAATTATTCTAAAAATATTTAGGACGATGCTTAATCATGCACTGCTTGAAGAAATCGTCGAAAAAAATCTACATCATACAACGGCATCAACATCAGCATCGACATCAAATGTTGACATGAAAGACATAATTAAGCTTGATGATCTTGCTGGTTTTCTTAAATCACTACAACCAATGACGGTACATTTCTACGGTCTTCTTAAACTTTTTTTTCTTTATATATATTGCCTTCTAAAAATTTTACACATGCCTTTTCAAAATAAATATGACCTTATCTTAAGGCTACATACTATTTACAACCATTAAAAACATATATCTGTTCCAAAATTAATGCAGAAAGCAAAATTTTGGATTAAAGCAACTATTTGTGTGGTTGATCTCCATCAAATATTCTTCTACATGTCCTGCATTGGGTGTAAGAAGGGGACTGGATATGAGCAAAATGAAAAATTTCAATGTTATCATTGCAAATACATGAGCAATGCACAACCACGGTATATATGTTATATTCATATTTTACGTCGTAAATGTTTCTTTAATCAATTTTATGTTATATTTAAATTATTGCTTAATCATTCAGACTAAAAAATATAGTTTGTTTATATAGCTGTCGAGCTTACATCGAAGTTGACGATGGTAATGGACGACTTGGGGCTGTCATGTTCGGTCAAATTGCAGAAGAAGCTCTGGGTTGCACAGCAATCGAACTAATGGAACATACAGGAAAGGTAACCAACTTATTCATATTCCAATTTGAATTTTAAAAACATTTAATCTTAGATATTCAAATAGGAAGTTATCAAAAATATCTTTTACATTATATTTATTCACCATACAGGAACATTTACCGTATATCCAAAATATTGCAAAATTATGTTCAACCAAAAAATGGATCATACAATTGGGTGCAGATTTAGATCAACTCCAAAAACAACGTCACAAAAATTTCAATGTTCTCTCCATAAATGCTGTAAATGACGAGAACACACCACTTTGAATCCATAACCAGCAAACTTTACTTTCAGTAACGAAAGAAACAATTATGTAATATTTAGCAGTTTCAGACTTTACTTTCAGTAACGAAAGAAACAATTATGTAATATTTAGTCGTTTTAGACTCTACTTTCAGTAACGAAAGAAACAATTATGTAATATTTAGCAGTTTCAGACTTTACTTTCAGTAACGAAAGAAACAATTATGTAATATTTAGTCGTTTTAGACTCTATTTTCAGTAACGAAAGAAACAATTATGTAATATTCACTTTCCAGACTTGCTTAAACATATAGTTTGTTTAAATCATTTATCAGAGACCTTAGACAATCATAATTTGCTTAAACAATTAAATATATTATCTTCATAGACCTTATCATTAAATTCTTTTCTTCTACACTAGATGTTTATATTTTAGAATAATTTAATACAGGGCAAACGTGCATCGCACGTAAATTCACTGCTAGTAAGATGATAAATCGGTAAATAATAATGAGATAATTTATAAATAGTAGTGAGATAGTTTGAGTTAAAATATTTTATGAGATTTTTGAAAATGAGAGATAAAATGTTGGACAAGAAATTATAAAGTAATTCTCAGAAAAAAAAATATAAAATTAAAATATTGTTATAATATTATTTTGTGTTTTGGATTTAAAAAAATTGAATTGTTGTATTTTGTTTAGAAGTTTAAAAAAGTTGTAATGATTAGGTGATGATTAGATGAAAAAGTTAAAAATTTAAAAATTTGAAATTAAAAAATATTTGTATTTAAATGGTGTTTGAATGCTGAAATAAAATGAAATGAGATGGGTTGAAACCATCTGTAAAAACCAAACAGGGTCTTAACTTATACCATTCACTTTGCTCTCTTGACATGACACTATAATGTGGTATCACGTGACTTCTTAAAAAAATTAAAACCGATATATTCAAAACAAAATGCCGTCCAAGAATACAAAAAAGAGAAAAATGGCCACCTTTTGGATGGATGTTGAGATGGTCTCAATTCATCTCATATCATCTCAACACTCAAGCACCACTCAAACACAAATACTTTTCAATTTTAAATTTTTAACTTTTTAACTTTTTCATCTAATTATTATTTTCAACTTTAGTTAATGGATTTATGTTATCTAATTTTCATTTATTAGGAAGAGCAATTTGACTCTAATTAATTTATCTTGGAATTTGTATGCAAGAATTTAGTATATTGGATTGTAATAATAAAGTATGACACTTAGGGCTATTAATTAGAGCCACGGACTCTAATGTTATTTTCATTAATTTATAAGAGAAATAATATTTGTAATCATGAGTTGTGCAAACATCACGCACTTATTTTGTAAAAAGTGTAAACATATAGGACTCATATGAAAAAGTTAATTTTTTAATAGAAAACTCTACTTTTTTTTAAAATGAGAGTGTATGGTACTTGCATAAAAATATGATAAACTACTATTAAACGATGTGATCCATTCATCATATAATAACTGCTAGTCTTCACATTTAATAATAATGAAGGAAGAATGTTAATATCAAATAATGATAAGAAATAATTATGATAACAATCAACATAAACATATTCTTGATATAGGCTGGACTTTACTATACTAAGTAATGAATCATAAAATTTATAATGATGATCATCTCTTAAAGATAATAATACTGAAAAAGTAGGTCTTATCAAGGGATTTCGATTACAATTACTTTTTGCTCCAGTGATTGCGCTTGGCGATTACTTTGTCATTTGGCAATTTTTCACTTCACTCAGTTTGCAATTCCATTGATTGCTAGGGGTGTTAAAAAAACCGGTAAATTGGACTGGACCGGATCGAATCGGACTGAACCAATAGGTTTGGTTTGGTATCGAATTTGGTTCGATCTGGTACCGGTTTTATTTATCTTAAAACCGGTCGAAATCGGTTAGGTTCCGATTTTTTTTTTCTAAAACCAGACTGGTTCATATATATATTATAATTTTTATATATAATATATAATTATATATAAAATAGTTTTATATTATATGATAAATTACTAATTAATATAAGATTAAAATTTAAAATCTTAAATCATTATAGTCTATTGTCTTAATAGTAATAGTAATGCTATATCACTATATATTATAATATACTATAATATATCATTATATTATATATTATAATATATCACTATAGTCTATAATACAATTATAATATATATTATAATATACTATAATATATGATCACTATAGCATTATATACTATAATATATTATTATATATATTATATAATAAAGTATATTAAAATCGAAAAATTGGACAGGAACCGGTAAAACTGAAAGTATCGATTTAGGGGAGTAACCGGTACGAAATCGGTTCTTGAAAATGCAAAACAGGTGCATACCGGTTCGGTCTCAAATTTTGTCCAAAACCAGATCAAACCAGACCGATTACACCCCCACTGATTGCTACTTAGGAGTTTTAGTCTTGTAATTTGCAAGTATTTGGCCTTGGTGTAGGATTTGCTCTCGGGATTTTATATCCCAACATGGATGAAGATTTGGCTGATCAGTGGGGACGTTTTTCCCTGTCTGATGTTCAAGAGAACAGAGGTTTTGGTACAGGGTCCGTTATTGGATTTCTCTGTTACTCCTCGTGATCATCGTCTCCTATTTAAGCTCTATACAAGGAATTTTTTTTAAAAAATAGGCCTTCAAATTGATGATGCGTAAAGTTTGGCATCCAGAGTATGGTGTGAAGTTTTTTGATTTGGGACATAATCTATTTTTGGCACAAGTTTCTGACATTGGTGATAAGAATGTGGTTCTTCGTGATAGTCCATGGGGTTTTGATAAGAACTTAGGTTTCGTTTATTTTCGCAGATGAGATGAGATTAGTTAAGATTAAAGTTAAAAAATTGAATAAAATATTGTTAGAATATTTTTTAATATTATTTTTGTTTTGAAATTTGAAGAAGTTAAATTATTTATTTTATTTTGTATTGGAAGTTGAAAAAGTTATAATGATTAGATGAGATGAGATGTTTTCTGAAAACAATCGATGCCTACTACTCTTGAAGGAGTATGATGGTAACCTTCAGCCTTCTACCATTGGGATGAATTATGTCTTCTAGGTTTGACTGTATTAATGACCGTTCAAGGATTTGTCTGGCGAAGTTGTTCAATGCATTGGTGAGGCACTTGGCGATGTCGAAGATATTGATCTAGCAAAACATAATCCAGGATGGGGTGCTTTTTCTCGTGTCCATGTTAGTCTAGATATCCGCCAACCATTGTCGAGGGTTAAGAACATTGTTCTAGATCATTCTAACCCAACATTGGTCCAGTTAAAATATGAGCAATTGCCTAATTTCTGTTATTGTTGTGGAAAATTGGGACATGGAGCTAGAGATTGTGATTTGTGGGTGGTTAATAGAGCAGTCTATGAGAAAGATGGCTTTTCATTTGGTGCTTGAATGCAAGTTATGGGTTGTGGGTCTCTTCAAACCAACTGACATTCAACAATGGCAGTTTCTTCAAAGATGATAGTTTATGGTGTCCAGGCAGGGAGGGTTGGAGTGAGTGATGTTGATGAGTAACGGCGAGACATGGTTTCTAATTTTCAGCCCCATTAGAGATGGACGATGTAGAAGTAACTAAGCCCTCGTTTGTATTCAAAACTCAACTCAACTCAACTCAACTCATCTTATCTTATCATTACAACTTTTCCAAATTCTCACACAAAATATAATAAACAATTCAACTTTTTCAAATCTCAAAACAACTTTTTCTAATTTTTACACAAAATATAATAAATAATTCAAATTTTATTCTACTATTCACAGACCATCTCAACTCATTTTAACTCATCTCTAAATCGAAAGCACTCCTAAGTCTGGTTTGGGCATTAAGGGGTATGGGCCACATGATGGGGCTGGTTGTTCTTCTTACTCTACTGTGGGCTTGTCATGAGTTGTGTTGATGTAGGCTTTGGAGGTCAAACTAAGGAACCAGTTACCGTATGGGATGAAGATTCTGTGGTTGAGGAAAAATGAGGTTGACTTGTTTGATCATTGGCAAATGCGTGAGCATATTGGGCAGTGACAATCACTCACACAAATTGGGCTAGATTCAAAGGCTGTTGTGGGTATCTCTGAACTGAAGCTTCTCAAAGACTAGTTGTTTAGGTCTAATTCATTAATGTTCAATTATAGTCGTATAATGTAAATAATGTATAACTTATTAGTGAGATTAATAAACTTGAATATAAGATTAAAATAGTATAATTAGTGTCTAATTATATAAATATATTAATCTTATGTTATAAGATTAATAGTCTTAAATAAAAAGATTATAATTTCATATTATATTAATTAGAAATGTAGCATATAATATATATAATAATAATAATATAAAAAGTATATATAATATAAAAAATTAAAAATATATATGTAACTATCCAGTTCTGTTTAAACCGGTTTTTAAAATATGAAAACGCACAGGTTTAGAACTGGTTTTTATTTTTAAAAACCGGTCCCGTACCAGACCGGTGACAAACTGGACCCAACCCACCGGTTCGGTCCGATTCAACTGGTTTTTCAGTTTTTTCTTACACCCATAATGGTAACATGAACAGTTTTAGATTCTCTTCATTCAGGTGTTGTTTCTCTTGCTCTTAATAAGACTTTTATTGTTCTTATTTCCAAGAAAAAGCATCCTGAAAAGGTTAAGGACTTTAGGCATATTAGTTTATGTAATGTGATTTATAAGATTATTGTAAAGGTTATTGTTAATAGGCTTAAGTCCATTTTACCCCAAGTGGTGTTGGATAGCCAAAGTGCTTTTGTACTGAGTAGGCTTATTACGGATAATGTGCTTATAGCATTTGAAACTATGCATTATATTCGTCAAAGGAGATGGGGTCGGAAGGGGGTAATGTCATTGAAATTTGATATGAGCAAACCTTATGATCGGATGGAATGGAGTTTTCTTGAAAGCATCATGTTGAAACTTGGGTTTGATTGGAGATGGGTGGCTTTGGTGTTGTCTTGTATTAATTTTGTATCTTATAAGGTACTAATTAATTGGATGCCTACTTCTTCATTTGATGTTTCACGAGGTTTGCAATAAAGAGACCCGTTTTCGCCTTACTTGTTTGTTTTATGTGATGAGGGATTGTCTTTGTAATGCCTCAATCCTAGAAGTCCAGAAAGTTAACTTCTGTTACCTAAAATCATCTCCCATAACACATTTATATATACTCCAAAGATTCCATAAAATATAAATTTATTTGTTTAACACAAATATATTTGTTCCTCCTCAGGGACACCAAAAACAAAACCTCAACATAACAAATTAAAATCTCCATAAAGATTAAAAAACATCCATGTCTTAAAATTCAAAAATAACAGAAAATAATAAATCTACTAAATATGACTCTCCAATAATTACTTGTACCATTTGGCACTTATTCTTCTATGATCATCAAATCACGCTAATACTTTTTTAATTTCCAACTAAACCATCACAATTATATGAAAAATATTGTGGAGATAATGATTGAGTTATCAACAAATCAGTAAGCAGAAAACATATACTAATATGTAAATATAAGCATTTACAGAGTTTAGAATGCAGAACAAAATATTTTTAGCTTCAGAATGCAGAATCACAACATGTAATAAAAAAATATCAAAGTGAACGTTCAAAATGTTCATATTAAGAAATATCATTTGGCATTGCATAACTGAGCATCATCATCATCATCATATCAGAGCATCATACCAGCATAGAGACCATATTTAACCCTTGTGGTAGGGTTGTGCATCTGCGGATAGTCAAGTAGAACATAAATCACTTTATCACCAAGGTAGTGTGCACTCAAACAGATACCACTACTATTACCCGTGGCAGAGCCATATATCATTATTATTACTATGGGTATACGGGAACCACCGGAACCGGCTGGGAACTGATCAGACAGCCCGTTGGAGCAAGGAACAGGTCGGACCTGGTCGGGGGTGAGAGGAATTGAGGGAAAACCGATATCGGCAATTCAGAGCCGGTTTGAACCCTTGAGAAACCGCTGAACCGGCCGATCCGATCTATTATATTTTTTTTAATATATGTATATAAAACAGCATCGTCTCACTTAAATGAGTGAAACAACGTCGTTTTAGGACCTGGAAGTTAAAAAAAATAATAATAAAACAGCGTCGTTTGGCTTTAAGCCAAACGGTGCCGTTTCAAAATGAATTAATAACCTCTCATCTTCTTCTTCCTCGTGTTGTCTTCTTCCTCTCTACAACTTTCTTCTTCTTCCATAGCAGATGGTGGTGCGACACGTCTTCTTCTTCCTCAGTTCCTCCTCCTTCACAGAAGACGCTGTCGGTAGACCAAAAACTGAACCGACGCACGTGACTGATATGATCGATTTTCTCTCCCCAAACCCACGGTTTCGACCGGTTCAATAGACTCATGGCAAACGTTGATGGGGTCTCGCTTTGGTGCCGAAACCGATGCCAAACCCATTGGTGTACAACCCTAATTATTATTGTGGAAATGCCGTATATTACTATTATTACACATAGAAGAGCCGTATACCACTATTATTACCTGAGGTAGGGCCGTATACCAATAGTATTACCCGTGGCAATGTGGTATACCTCTATTATCAATTGTGGCGGGGCCTTAATTGAAAAGAACAGAAACATAATCGAAACCAAAACAAAATTAAATATAGAATCAGAAAGTCATGCCAAAGATTTTCAGATGGCACATCATATCAAAACATAATACTGAACGAATTTATATCATCTTCATCATATCAAAAAAAAGATTCAAAGCATCTTCACTTAATCAACGCAAAAATTTTCAGATTCTCATATTCGCTCTTTTTTGCACAATTCAGAAGCATAATGCCAAAAATAAGCTCATGTCTATACTAGTCACGATAAAAAATATTTTTCTCTTCTTAAACGACATTTCATGCGGATGCAAATAAAATCACCAAGGTTGTTTTCAAGTTTTTTTCATAACAAAACATGCACATTTCTCATAAGATCAACCTCAGTCCATTCATTTTATGCAAAATCTAGCATATGAACTCCACTTACTTCAATCTTTTAATTTCTCTGAATTTTTTTTCCACGACTATGCCAAACGAATATCAATCGACACCTATAAAATAAACACGTAAATTAATTAAATCCCTAATTAAACACGCATTTTGATATTTAAGCCTAAGATACTAAAGTAATCCATTTTTTCTGAAGATCTAAACGTAACCCTAAAGTATCACCACCTCCGAAATTATTCGATACCCTTTTAATTTCTCCGACTACTACACTCTAAATTATTTCTGTAAAAAAAAGTGCATGACTAGCTTGTGTAAAATACATCTCCGGTTTATTATTCACTTAACATAATTATAACAAAATCTATTAAAATAAAGCAAATTTTTGAAAAATAAAAATAGACTTGATCCAATTTAGAGCGTTAAAAATAAAGATAAACACTTACTATTTATTATTGGAATTCAATTGTAAATAGAAAATTTAATACCAACTAATATAATTTAAATCCTTAACTAATTACTATTAAACAAAATTTTTGGGCTAATATAAAGTTAGACGAAAATAAAATAACATAATAATTTATGTAATCAAGCTGAGGCCCATTGTAAAATCAAGCCCCACCTAAATTACCCATTCAAAACACATTTGTCTTGGCAAATGTGGGTAGAGGGTAGCAGAGGACTTACCGAGAAAAGCAACAAGCGGCTGGGCGCGGTGGCAAACCACTGTGGAAGAAGAGAGAAAGTGGTGAGAGAGATATATATAGAGAGAGAGACGAAGAGTGAGAGAGTGTGAGAACACGGGAGGCAGATACAAATGCTTACGATAGTCTAATGGTGATTGACCTGGGCAGTGTCTCATGGATGGGCTATGGTGCATAGCGGCATATGGTTGGGAAGCTTCTGTCGTTGGCAGTGGAGCTGCAGCGACTGACTCTATTTTTGGCCTCCTAAAACGAAGGCTCTTGGTTTAAGCGTGGTGACGGTACAATGGTTTGCAGCTGTGTGTTTCCAAAACTAAAAATTGATCTACAATGGCTTTATGGCGGAGGAAGGCAATGAAAACAGTGTCATGGCTTAGACCTAGGTGATAGGAAGGTTGAGGGAGGTAGGTTGATGATGGAGGCTACGGTGGTTAGGTGTGTAGTTTTCTGTTTTGCCATGAAGCGTGGTGCTGGTTTCCATTTGAGGACACGGAGTGGCTAACGGTGATTGAACACAACTGGGCTTTGTGTTTGGGGTGGAGGACGTGCAACAGTGGCTGGTGAAAAAGAAGAAGGGTTGTTGTGCTTGGGATTAGAGGGAGAGAAGGAAGGCGACGTGGGGAGGGAACATGTATGGTGAGGGTTGTGGTGGCCGCACCTTGCTTGATGGACATTTATGGAGAAGGTACGACAACCTTAGCTTGGGGAGTTCTATGTACATGAGGGTATACGTGTGTGTGTGTGTGTGTATAGCTAGGAACCCTAGAGAGGAAAAAGGAGAGGGAGAACGTGCATGAGAAGTTGAGTAGATGGGTTTGGGCTTTTTAGATTAAATTCTTGGGCTTCCTAATATATTAAAAAAATTATAATATGCGGGCTTGGCCTGAGCGCTGTGTTGGGCCTGAGTGTTACAGTCTTCCCTTCTAAAATCTACCAAGAGACAAAATTTGATAATTGGTGTCAAAGTCTACCTTGAGCTCCTGCTATTACTCACTTGTTTTTTTGCATATGATAATCTCTTATTCTGTCAAGTTACTCGTCTCAAAATGAAAGTTTGAAGCAGCTGTTACATATTTATGGGTTGGCTTCTGGACAACAGGTAAATAGAGATAAAACTAAGCTTTTGATTAGTCCTAATGTTGATGAGGAGGAAATTGTAGCAATTATGGCCATTTGGAATGTGCATTCTCTTCAACATCATGATCGTTACTTGGGTCTTCCTTCTTTGGTTGGTCACTCTAAATGTGCTACTTTTAAAGAGTTGAAAGATAGAGTCTGGCAGAAGGTACAAGGTTGGAAGGAACAATTGTTATCGTAGGCCAGGTGTGAAGTTTTAATTAAAACAGTTGTACAGGCATTGCCAACCTATACTATGAGTTGTTTCTTATTACCTAAATCATTTTGTAAGGACTTAGAAGGGTTGTTTGCAAAATTCTAGTAGGGACAATGATAGATTGAATGTAATATGCATTGGATTAGCTGGAAAAAAAAAACTGTGTTCTTCTAAGCTAAGAGGTGGTATTTGAGTTGTTTAACTTGGTTTTGCTTGCTAAACATGGATGACAGTTGACTCAAAACCCTCATTCCTTAATTTATCGAGTTTTTAAAGCTAAGTTCTTACCATAGATTTTCTACAATCTCATTTACATAAGAGCTCCTCTTATGTATGGCGACGTGGCGTAGTATTTGTGTTGCTGAGTCTCTTTTGCAGAATGGGTGCATTTGGTGGATAGGGAATGGTGATAGAGTTAGAATCCTTCATGATAAATGGGTACCAATTTTCTGGTTATCTAGGATGCTCCCTCCTAACTATGTTTTACAAGATGACTCTAAGGTGAAGTTGCTTATGAATTTGGATCACAGAACTTGGAATATGAGTTTAATTCAAGCAATTTTTCCTCCTATTGTTGCTAATGCATTTATTCAGCTTCATATATTTTGAAGAGAATGTGAAGATAAACTTATGTGGAGTGGCATAAAGAATGGTGTATATTCTGTAAAGTCTGGGTATCGTCTAGCCTTGAATTTGTTTCGTTTGACTCTATTGTTAGGGCTGAAAGTTCTCATTCACATGGCTCTTCCAAATTTTGGCGACAGTTTTGGAATTTGAATTTACCAAATAAGGTTAAAAACTTTGGATGGCGAGCTTGTAAGGATAGTCTTCCTACTAAAATTAACTTAATGCAGCACGATGTTCTGTCAAATGCGAGTTGTCCTCATTGTCACTTGGTTGAGGAGGACTATTATCATGTTTTTTGTGGCTATCCAGAAGTTCAAAAGGTATTGGCTGTTCACGGTCCACCTATTTTATCTTGCTTGGAGTTTGCTGTTTGTTATGTAGATGTGGTTTGGGGATTAATGCAACTTAATGTGACTTTAGTTCCTATTTTTATTACTATTTCTTGAAGAGTTTGGAAGTATAGGAACTTGAAGTTATTTTAGAATTCTTCTTGTGTGTTGCAAGATGTTGTTGATGATTGTTTAGCATATGCTGAGAGTTATATTACTCTCAAACAATCCCATTGATTATACAGAAAGAGCTTGTCCTCTCTTGGAAGCCTCCTACTCTAGGTATGGTAAAGCTTCACTTTGATGGAGCTTTGTTTCAATCTTTTGACTATGTTGGTATTGGGGCTATTTTGAGGGATGAAAAAGGTGATGTTCTATTTGCTTTGAGTCGGAAGGAACTTGGGTTGTATGAAATAGATGATATAAAAGCTTTGGTTGCCTTACGGTTCTTCAAATGATATCTAATTTGGGCTTCTCAAGTTTATTACTAGAAGGGGGATTCATGGACAATTATTGAGTCTATTGGTTCACATGAGCCAAACTTTCCAAGGCAAGGTAATCTGATATCTGAAATTCAACGTCTCCTATCTAGATATGCAGTATATGAAGTAGCTCATGTTGGTCACCAAGAAAACGAAGCAACTCACTTACTTGCAAGGGTTGCTCACTTTGTGGATGATACTATTCAGTGGTGGCATCAATGTCCAGATTTTAGTGGTGGCATCATGCTTGATTCCACTTTGTAATTGTTTGGTATTTGACTTTGTTGTTACTGGTTCTATATGAATGGCAATGTTTACTTCCAAAAAAAAATATATATATATATATATATATATTGAAACGTTTTTCCTTTTCTTTTTAGTGGTTTTATAGTAACTTGTATTAATCCAATGCGAATAAAAGAATACTTTTGGTCAATGTGTCGTTTAATAATTTCTTTAATTTATAATTATAGTGATTCATAATTATTATTTAAGCTAATAGGTTTTTCAACAGCTTTAATTGAATAGTTAGTAGGAAATGATCATTTAGAGGAGAAAGTAGATTGTTTATAAATTTTCTTTTTGGAATACAAGGAGTAGTCCAATCTTGCAAATTTATTTCAATATCTAATATATTATAATCCTCCTTATTAACAAAATTTTGCTCTATTAGAATGGACATTGAAGATCTATTTGAATCAGACTTTGGATAAGAACTTCATAAAAAAATAAGTATAGCAAAAATATATATTACAAGAGAAATAGATAGATTAGATCTAGAGGAAACACTACCGGGACCATCCTAAAGCTTTCTAGCATTAATAGGTTGATCAACGAATTTTATTGGCTTACCAACACAAGACTCTTGATATTCTTTATTCTTCCTTCCAGTAGATTATTTTGTTAAAAATTTGTCTTACTGGTTTCTTACTCTTTTTTCCTTAAGGAGAGAAAGGTTTTATCTTATTGATTTCTTACTCTTTTTTCTTAAAGAGAGAAAGGTCAGTTGATCCTGATACCTTTTATATGATTCACAAAGTTCTTTGAGATATTCTTCAATGTCAATAATAGGTGCTTCCATACTTAAATACAAAGTGACTTGTATATTATTAGTAATAACTTTTAAATTTGTGTATTCAGGATGTATGATAACAATGAAATAGCAAACAATTAGAATAGCAATAACTTTAATATAGATATATATATATATATATATATATTTAATAAATTTAATTAATATAGAGACACAGACATAACAAATAGAGATATGGAGATTAATATTTTATGTAATTAGTTATATATATTTAATTTTGTATTTTATTACAAATTATATAATATATAAAGCTATGTTATATTTGTAATACAAACATAACATAGCTTTATGTCAGTCTGGTAAAAGAAATGCATCAAGTAATTTCTGAGGGTCAGACAGATGTTGAATTTCAGATTCGATGGGGAAGACTGGGTGCAAATGAGATTTGATGATAATAGGGGATGAAGAAGGCTGAGTTAATAATGGAGGATTAATAATTTGGGAATGAGAAGATGAAGAAGGGGAAACAGCTTTGGAGTAGGTTGTCAATTTTGAAGAGGCTAATGGTGAAAATGAATTGTAAGATGGTCTAATGTTTTGTAGTAATGACCCCAATACTGTATATGGTCTTGAAGTTGCAGAAGGGCAAGGTGAAGAATAAGGAGGAGATGGTGGCCGTGCATATGAGAATTTGGACTTTACTTTTGACTTTGAAGATGACATGATTTTTTCTGTAAGAATTCTCGAGATAGAAAATCAATAAAAAATGCTTAATATAGCTTGACATCTAGCAAATATTTGTTTAGCAGTCAGGTTTTTCACATTTTTAATCAAAACTTCCTTGACTAATTTACAATCTATTCTAAGTAAAAACTTTTGATTTAACAAATCATCCTGCAATTTTGAGATTTATTTTGAGAGATTGATGTAAGAACAGATCTGGGTATTTGATAACTAGAGGATGCTGGAGAAGAATAATGTGAAAAAGATCTTCTAAAAGGTTGAAAAGCTATTTGGATTGTTCCGTTTGCTTTTTGATCTATATATTCAAGATCATCTTTATAATTATTTTCTTTCTTAGGTAATGAGGTAATATTCTCTAATTGCCATTCATTTGGAAGTGTAATTTGATTCCAATTAATTTGTTTAAGAATTTGTATACTAGAGTTTTGTGTACTTGATTGTAATAATAATGTATATCCTTTTGGACTGGTAATAAGAGCTTGTGATTCTAATGTTGTTTTCATTAATTTATAGTGAATCCTATAAACTAATGTTAAAGGGTATGATCCTTTCATCATTAGATAACCATTTGTTTTAATATTTAATGTTAAAGCGTGTGAAATATTAGTATCGAATAATGAAAGGGAATAATTAAGATAACAATTAAAATAAACTGGTCCTTCGAACAGGCTTGATTCTACCATTCCAAATAATGAATCATAAAAATTATAGTGTCTTCCATCTCTTAAACAGAGTAATACTAAAGTGTTTAATCCACTTATTGTAAGTGGTTTTATAGCTACTTGTACTAGTCCAATATGTATGAAAGAATATTTCTGTTCTTTGTGATGTTTAATTGCTTCTTTTGTTAATAGTTGTAACGACTCATAATCATTATTTAAACTAACAGTTTTTCTACTATTTTAATTGTATAATTTGTAAGAAATGAGAATTTAGAAGAAAGAGTGAAATGCTTGTATATTTGATTTTTTGGAACATTAGGAATTGTCCAGTCTTGTAGATTTCTTTCTATACCTAATATACTGTAATCTTCTTGGTTGATGTTATCAGGTTTTATAGGGATACTAGTGGTAGATTCGTTAGGTTTGAATAAATAATTCATTGAAACAGGTTTTAAACAAAGATTTCCTATATCCAAAGAGAAATAAGTAGATTAAGAACTTGATAGAACACCACCGAGACCACTCTTAAAGCCTTCTGGCATGAATGGGCTGACCATCGATTTTTCATGGCTTACCAACATAAGCTTCCCAATATACATAATTCTCTTTAGTTATGAGTTATCTTTGTAAAAATCTGTATCAGTGATTTCTTATTTTTTTTTTTTTTTATAAAGCAAGGATCTTCAAATGATTTCTTACACTATTAATTTCGTTTCTTAAGAAAGTGCAGTCAGCTTCATAGTATTCTATTGCCGCTTGTCTACTTTGATATACATGATATTTAGTCATCATTAATGTATAATTTTGTCTCATCAATTGTTGTTGTCTCTTTAGATCTTTTATGTTATTCATCAAAATTTGTAACTCAAGTCTTAAA
Organism: Juglans microcarpa x Juglans regia; assembly: GCF_004785595.1. Classification (NCBI taxonomy): domain Eukaryota; kingdom Viridiplantae; phylum Streptophyta; class Magnoliopsida; order Fagales; family Juglandaceae; genus Juglans; species Juglans microcarpa x Juglans regia. Next base: position 207,056 of record NC_054595.1, read on the forward strand.
TTATAATCTGTACATTTTAACTCATACAAATCACGAAAGCCAGTATTATGAGCATAATAAAAATCCATTATAAAATATGTAATTCACAATTAAACAGTAAAGAAAATAGCAATAGAAAATAGCAATATATATGATAACAATATAATCACCAATGGCTCTAATACCAAAGGCGTATATCCCAGGTAATAAATAGTTAATAATAATATGAAATTATATAATATATAAAGCTATGTTATGTTTGTAATACAAGTTATTGTGTAAATTTAATTAATTATGTATTATAACATTAATGTTAAATATTTGTTCTCTAATTGTTATATAGATTATATAGTCCATTGATATAGTTATAAATGATGGAGTGAATGCACATCTACTTGAAACAGTTATCAAATTAACTTTAATTGATTAACTATAATTCGTATAAATAATGCACATCCTAATGTAAGTGGATAGTATTTGTTTTAATTAAGGACTTATATCACTAACTTTATACACTATGGTTTTCATTATACTAAATGACAACGCATATTGTAATTTATAACTATTAATTATTACTTAATGCTTGCATATTATTATATTTTTATGGTGTAATATATATACAATAACTTATATATTATAACTATATTCTTATATAATATGCTTTTAATACACTTATTAATCTATCAATGTATGTTATAATATATTCATGATTTATATCTAATAATAATATACTATACAACTAGAACTTTTGACTTATTATGCTATACCTATAGTGAATATATAAGTGGCGATAGGAGTGAACAGTAAAATTGTCGTCCTCCGTGCGTGTTGTCTCTCTTTTTTGGTGTTTTGTCTTTTTATCCTTTTATTTCTTCTTTTGTGTTCATTTAAGTAAGGTTATTTTGGTCTTTTCGGTCCGACTATGTCAGAAGGTGCAGAATTTTTTCCCTTCCGCTTTTTTATTTGCTTTCTGTCTTATCTCTCTTTCTTTTATCTTCTCATCTTTGTCTTTTCTCTATCTCTCTCTTCCTTTTTTTTTCTCCCGCTGTTTCTCACTTTCTCTCGCTAATTTCTCTCTTGGCCATTTTTTTTCATCTTCTCTCTTCTCTTGTCGTGTCTTCAGGTTTGTTCTATGGAGGGTTGGGGGTTTTCTTTTTCATGTCGTTGATTTGGAGATTTTGCATGTTTTGGGTTGTTCTGTGTTTTCGTCTTGGTTGTCCTATTTTTTTTCCTTGCCATTAGTTTGGATTTTTTGTGAAAAAATATATTTTTTTCATGGGTTTGTATGACTTGGGTTTGTATATTCTCAGTTGTTCGTAATTTTTTCGGTATTTTTTGACAAAAAATAATTTTTTTGCACGGTGATGTCCTGGGTTGTTCTGTGTTTTCTTTCGATTGTTTTATGTTTTTTCCCTGTCGTTGGTTTGTATTTTGGTGAAAAAATATATTTTTTCATGGGTTTGTGTATTGTCGGTTGTTTGTGTTTTTTTGTTTTTGTATTTTTTGACAAAAAATAATTTTTTTTGCGAGGTCATGTTCTGGGTTGTTCTACATTTTTTTCCCTATCGTTAGTTTGTACTTTTGATGAAAAATATATCTTTTAATGGGTTTGTATGATTCGGGTTTGTATATTATCGGTTGTTTGTGTTTTTTTGTATTTTTTTGTCAAAGAATATTTTATTTGCATGATCTTGTTAGTTTTGTCTCTTTGGATCTGGAGAGATGTTGTTCCTTTCTATATTTTGAGTTTGTATGTTGTGGATTGTTTGTATTTTTGGTGAAAAAATATATTTTTTTGTGAATTTGTATGGTCTGGGTTTCTATGTTCTTAGTTTTTTGTATTTTTTGTGTGGAAAAATATTTTTTTTTCGGGTTTTAGCATTTTCGTATTGGGGTTTTTCTCATGCACTTAAACATTTGTTCGTGTGTTCTGGGTTTGCATGCTCTCGATTTTTTGTATTTTTTGTCTCGAGTTTAGTACATCTTCTCGGTTATGGCTTTTTTTCCATGTGTAGTGTTGGTTTCTATGATTTGCACAAGAGTGAAAAGTATGATTTTTTTTTTGTTGTTGTATGATTTTGAGGTTTGTGAATATATTTTTAGCTGTTTGGTTTTTTTTTCGCCTCCAATTTTGTTTACTTTTTTTTATCAACTGCGTTCTAACTTTTCTTTCTTTTTCTTTCTTATAATGAAGTATTTTTTTCAGATCCGTTCTATAGAGTTTTAGTTGTGTGAATCTAACTTTTCAGGTATAATGCAGTGTTTTATTTTTGTTTTTATGATGTAGTGTTGGTTTTTTTTACTTTCATTTTATTGTAAAGCTTGTTTTTTGTTGTATCATTTATGGTGTCTTTTCTGTTTTTTCTTTTTTTATAATTAATTTTTTCCCCTGTGTAGTGTTGGGTTCTGTGATTTGCACATCTATGAAAAATATAACTTTTTTTGTTGTATGATTTTAAGGTTTCTGAATATTTTTTCAGTTTTTTTTTTTCCTTTCAATTTTGTTTACATTTTTATCAACTGTGTTTTGACTTCTCTATTTTTTGTTTTACTTTTTTATCAACTGAATATAGCTGTTCTATGTTTTACTTTTTTTAGTTGATTGTTATTTTTTTATTTGGTATTATTTTTACATGACTTTTTTTTATTTGGTGTTGTTTTTCCATTTGAAACCAACACCTATTATAATGCAGTGTTGTTTTTTATATGTGCCAAGATTTGTTTCCCTACCTTTTGGGGCATTTGAAGCACTTTTCCTTGTAAAATATTCCTATTGGTGTTTCATGTTTGTGAACTTCTTTTTTTTATTGTTATTTTTTTGTTTGGTATTATTTTTACATGAATTTTTTTATTTGGTGTTTTTTTCCATTTGAAACCAACATCTATTATAATGCAATGTTATTTTTTATTTGTGCCAAGATTTGTTTCCCTTCCTTTTTGGGCATTTGAAGCACTTTTGCTTGTAAAAGATTCCTATTTATGTTTCATGTTTGTGAACTGTACCTTTGTCTAGCAAAGAGTATTATATAGCTTCTTGAAATTATTTCTAAAAGGAGTTCCTAAATAAATAATGTCCTTTCCTTTTTTGAGATGAAGGAGACATTCCTTGGAATTCTAATAGTTGCATCCTTCAGCCATTTTTTATTGTTTCATTCTCTTATGGTGCAAGATTTTTTACTTTTGGGCTTTTTCCTTTCAGGTTGTTGTTTCTGAACTTGCTCAATTTGTATGGATATGTAGTTGCATAAATCGTTTTATATTTGTGTTTTGTGTGAATATCTACATTATTTTGTTATTTTTAATTGTGATGGCTTTGGTTTTCTTTTTATAGCAAATTTGGTTTCAAGTTTTTTTTTTTTTTTTTCACATTGTTCTGTTTGAACTTTTAATTTATTAACTTCCTCTTCTTTTCTTTTTTTTTTCATTCTTTGTGTAAGATTATTTTTGTTGTTTGTTTTATGCTGGAGGTTTCTAACACTGGCATTCGTATTGGAGTTTTACTTTGACGTTTGTCTTTCTTAAGTTTTTTGATTTGTAGTTATTACCAATGATTTTTAATTTCTTTATAACATGTGATTGTTAATTTATTTATAGTTTGAGGAGTGATCAAGTGTTTCAGATTTGTGAATAAATGTATTTTTTTCCGGTCCTTTTTTAATCATCTCAATTTTCTTTTCTTTTCCATGCAATTTCTTTTCTATTTTTTTAGCACAATTGTGTGCTGTAATAACCTTGAAATAAAAGAAGAAATTATTATAGTCTTATTCCATCATCTATTGAAAATCCTCCTCATTTATCTTCTTTGCATTTGGATGAACAATTATTATTTATGTTAAATAGTATTGTGTTTATTGAGAACATGCGTATAATGTAAATACAATAATATGATATGCTCTTATGTAAATATAAAAGTATCAAAATTTTATGCTATTTCGTTTGAAGTTTTTCTTTCTTTCTTTCTTTCTTTTTTTTTTTTTTTCCTCTCTTTTTTTTTTTTAACTTTCCATTGTTTTGTTTGAGCTTTTTATTTATTAACTTCCTTTTTTTTTCCCCTGTTTTAGTTCATTTTTTGTATAGCTTTCCATTGTTTTAGTTCAAGATTTTATTTTTTTTCCCATTGTCTTTCTCAAGTTTTTCAATTTGTTGTTATTACCAATGTTTTTAATTTTTTTATAACATATGATTATTAATTTATTTATAGTTAGAGGAGTAATCAAGAGTTTCAGATTTTTGAACAAATGTACTTTTTTTCAGCCCTTTTTTTAATCATCTCGGTTTTATTTTCTTTTGGTCCTTTGACTTACACATGCAATTTTGTATTTGCATTTTTTTTACTGTAAGGTTTATTTTTGTTGGTATAGATATAATTTTTTCAAATCTGTTCTATAAAGTTTGAGTTTTGTTATGTTAATTTTTCGGGTGTAATGCAGTGTTGGCCTTTTCTATTTTGTGATATTTTCCCCTCTTTCTTCTTATTGTAAAGTTTTTTTTTTTTTTTTTTTTTTGTGTCATTTGTAGTTGCTTTTCTATTTTTTGCTTTCTTATAATGCAGTGTTTTTTGGTTATTTTTTCAGGGAAAATTTGTCTGTGATCCCACTCTTTTGGTTTGGTGTCTCAAACTAAAAAAATGGGATCAAAGTCCAAATTTGTTGAAAGAAATATATTTAACAGTTTAAAGTTTTTATACTTTGAACTGTACTGTATATAGATTTGTTTAATTTATGATTTTATATTATTGTTTCATTCTCTTATGGCACAATATTTAGAGGAAGTAGTCAAAGCCCAAATTTGCTTAAAAAAGTATATAAATATGAAATTGGATGGTGTGCAGTGTGTTCTTTGATTTGCATGTTATGATTATTATATGATGTATTCTAACATTGAAATAAAAAATAACATTTATTATTTTGTTTGTTCTAAAAAAAAAAGAGTTTAGATGATAAGGGTTTTGATAAGATGATGGAGTTTTTTAACACAATTTTATCTTCTTTGCATTGGGATCAACAATATATATATTTTTTTTATGTTAAATAGTATTGTGTTTATTGAGAACATGCATAATAATGTAAACATAATAATATGGTATGCTCTTAGGTAAATATAAAAGTATCAAAGTTTTATTGTATTTTGTTTGAAGGTTTTATTGTTTTAGTTTTCTATTGTTTTGTTTGAGCTTTTTATTTGTTAACTTCCTTTTTTTCCCTGTTTTAGTTCATTCTTTGTGTATGATTATTTTGTTGTTTGTTTTTTGTATTTTTTTTTCTGGGTTTGCATCTGCTCGGTTACTCTTTGGAAATGTTGTAATTCTTATTTCTCAAAATATTATTTCAATGTTCTGCCCATTAATTTTAGTTATTTTTCTTATTTGTAATTCTTATTCTTTGGTGACAGTAATATTTAATGCTTACCTGTTTAGTTCTTTGATTTTGTATCTATATGTTGTATTCTTTTGTTTCATAATTACAGTTTTTATCTTTATAGTTTTTTTTCCTAAAACAGTATTTCTTATATACACTTTTTTTTTTCCGTATGAATTTTAGTTTTCAGTATATATGCTTTACATATTATCTCTTAGTGGCAAGAATACATGTTTTTAGATATTCATTCCGAATTCATTATGTTGACAATTCCTTTGTTTAGGTTTAATTTTCAGGAGGTTTGTAACATTTGCGTTCACATTGGAACTTTACTTTGATGTTTGTCTTTTTACTCTACTTTATTCTCACTACCCTTCATAGTGAGAATAAAGTAGAATAAAAAACTATAACAACACATTATAAAATAAGGATATTTTTGTAAAATGATGTTAGTTTTATAAGATATTTTATAAAAATACCCCTCTATTTAAAACATTGTTGTAAAAAATATTATATAAAATATTATGTGTTTATCATTTTTTATCGAAGTAGTATTAGAATCAATGATCGATCGAGAAAGCAAAAACTTTCATATTGCTTTGTTAAAATTACATACTAACAGTTATCTTGAGATCAGGTCATTTTGATTTTTTGATTTCTTTTTCTTTTTATTTTTTATTTTTTGCTTATTGCTCAACTCCTTATCAATTTTTAGAATCTATACGTATTTTTCAAAACAAACAATTTCCTTTAAGCATCAAAACTTCAAAAATTTCAAAAAAGATATTGGATCTCAAGATCAAAAACAATGTTAGTATCATTTCCTTGCGAACTTATAGAACGTGTTCAGTCTCAAAATAAACAATCACTATAACACAATTTGTCTTTTATGACAGAGGAAACCGACACCAAAAATTGTCAAAACGTCACTAAAGATATTTGGTGACGGTTTGAAACCGTCACCACGACTGTCACCTAATGTGCGTCACAGAAAAAAATTGGTGACGGATTACTGTTGAACCGTCACTAAAAATATTTTTAGTGACAGTTGAAGGTGTTCCGTTTGGTTGAACGTTCGAATGTTACTTTTTTTTGTGACGGTTGATAACTGTCATAGAAAGTAACTTTTGGACGTCAAATTGAATGTTCGAATGGCAACCCGACCGATTGGCGTTTAAATGAGAGAATTTGACATTCGTTGATTATAGTTCGAACGTATCATATTTACTTTCGAACGTTTATGCATCCGAACATTCATTATAATAAACTTTCAAAATTTCGTTCGAATGTTAACGGACAAATGTTCAAACGTAACGGGTTTAACGTTCGGACGTTATTTCGAATGTAAACGAAGGAGCGTTCGAATACAAGTGGTACGTTCGGGGCTTTGTTCGAACGTTAATCGTTTAATTGTTCGAATGTTTTGTTCTTTTGAGTGTGAGTACGTTCGAACGTAGAGGCCTACTTTTGAATGTTACTATTTAATTTTATGTATTCACATTTGAATGTTGGTTCGAATGTGAACCAACGTTCGAACGTTTTTAATTTACATTCATACGTACAGATCAGAAATACTAATTTCATAAAATTTAAAAACATACCAATTGTATCATATTACATACCATCAATTAACAAGAAACCATGTCTTATAAAATTTTAAAATTAGATATTAAAACTAGCCACCAATACTGATAAAATTTATTGCTTCTTTTTCCCTCGCCCACCGTGATTCTGTTGCAATGACATAACACGTTCTATTTGCACCATCATCTCCCGTTGCACTTGCTCTTGGACTTCAATGCGTATTCTTTCCTCCTGGTCTCTCTGTTAGTCCTGCAAACGCGTCTCTAAATGAGATTTTCGTTCTAAGAGACACTTTAACTCTTACTGTCTCGACCTCATATACTCATTCTCACGCCGTGCAGCTTCTAAATCTTTGGTAAGATTGTTAATTTGTGATGTCGATGAGGTTGAGGATGATGAACATCTATGCTTAATAGATCGTCTGAAACCTCTTGCCATACTAGACTGCGGCCCGAGCACTTGCGTGAATATGTCTATGTCACTAGGGGAGGATTCCCCAGAAGCCGACTGTATCTCCATCATTTTTTCCTACAATTTTAAAGGTAATGATTGTTAATAAGTAATGTATTAAAAGAAATAAAAATAAAAAATAAATTATTCACATGTTACATAATTTATTTAACAAAATTAACACTGCTTACATAATTATCTGCAACGACAGGATCCATCCACTCACTATGCTCATTAGTGTAAGCAGCAGCATAGACATGAATGAGAGAAAAGTTTTCAGGATCATCACGTTTCTAACAAAGCAACATAAGCAATTTTAAAAAGATAATGTTAGTACTTAAATAAAAGAATATCAGAAAAATAAATGAATTCTATAATTTTTTAATTACCACTTTTTTAGCAAGACGGTTGAATGACCTTGAACCGGCACGATGGTGGACAGTCAGAGCGGATTTATTATGTGCATTTGTAGAACTCAAGTGCTATAAAATATATTAAAAATGTTAATTGTAATATATATACATATAATATTTAGAACGAATATGAATGTAAATAATTAAAAGATATAAATGTAAAATACCTGATAATCTGGAGATGCGAAAAAATCACAACACTTTCTCCAATCATCTAACTTCATCTGTTGGAAAGGAGATTGCGCAGCCTCTTCCAACGTCTCAAACTTCTTGAAGTGGTCATGACATCGTCCCTTGTGACGTCGGAATATTGTAGCCATCAACTCATTCACGATTCTCAAATCCTCGTTACGGCCAAAGTCGAGGTTGAATTCATCCTAACAAGTGAATCAGGTCAAAAATATGATATACTAATCTAGGTAATAAAAATGTACTTTCAAAGTAAACTCACTAGCACACGACTTCGAATGTGCTCCTTAATCTCATTCAGAACATCTCTCGCCACGAGCGCACTTAAAATTGAGCATAAGTTCGAATTACTGTGCCAATATAGGAGGAAAGCGTTGTTGCACTATCATCCACTCTTCCAATAGAATTATCAGGAATTGTGATCTTGAGTTTTCCGTGCCTTTTACTTTTCTCAAGAGAGATGCCACGTGTATAGCCACGACCGCGACGTGCAGATGCATAAACTACATGACAATAGATAGTATAATTATAGTTATATAGTTATTGAGACAAAAATATTAACTATATAATTAATTATCAACGACAATATTTCCTTACTGGTAGGTGTTGACTGACTGTTATTCTCTTGTATGTTAACTTGATCTTTAGAAGCGGATTCCTCGAGTGGGGAGTCCTCAATGGGTTCGGGACTTGGACTTGTCAAAGGTACATTTCTTGGTTGTCATTTTGGCGGCATTCTTGAAAATAATTAATAATATCAAAGAAAATTAATTAGAAGAAATTATGAAAATTCAAGATATTTTATAGTCACCTATATGAATAAAATATTTAGTACTTTTATTCTTCATCTTCAGATGTATTTTCCGTACTTGTTTCAGAATCTCCCTCAATAACATATTCATTATTATCATGCACCTCTTCTTCATCATCCTTATCCACCTCCTGGCCGGATTCTGATTCGTCTTCATCTTCTGACACTTATTTTCTTCTTCTTCCTCCTCACTTACTTGAATTGAATGATCATTTAATACAGACAGGTCGAGATAGACGGGTGGGACATCATCTCTACACAAGGAGAGCAACTCGAGTGCACCAAGGTCAACAAACAAGTTAATACCCTCTCCATCTTCCTGGTATGCCTCCACAATCGGAGTGTCATCTTCATCTCCACTATTTTCGTACTCTGCACTCGTTCTTGCTTCATATATATTTCGAGGGATAAATTTTTGTACGATTCGCCAAGTTATTTCTCCACTATCTTCATCAATACTTTTTATTGGATCAATCAAGTAATAGACTTACGTAGCTTGACAAGCCAATACGAATGGATCATCTTCATACCATTTAGATGCAGTATTGACACTTGTAAAGTGATTATCCCTATGTATCGAAACTCGACCACTGCCTAAATCCCACCAATCACATTTAAAGACATATGTTACAGACCCACTCAGATATTTCAATCCGATAATATCACGTATGACACCATAATAGTCAATATCATCTGTTCCATGACTCCCATCGACCAACACACCAGAGTTTTGAGTCTTTCTATTACGTTCACGGTCCAGAGTATGGAATCTATAATCTCGAACAGTGCATGCAGTGTATCGAAGTGCTCTATTTGAGGGACCACGAGCCAGTGCATATAATTCAAAAGAAATTGATCCGGGATCACGAGTACGTTGTTCCAAAATATAACAATGAAAATAGTATATATTTATTAAAAGTTACCCAGAGTTAAAAGTTTCAAAATATAACATATATATAATTTTAGTTTATACACGTTCTTCAAACCATCTGGGAAATTCTTCCTCGTGTCTTGCCTCTATATTTTCTATGCCTTCCGTCCTAAGTTTGTCCATGTGCTCACTGTTATAGATAAATGCAAAAGATGTATATTTTGAGCACAATAATTATAGTTAAACTTGAAAAAAACTAGAATTATTCGAACTATGGAACGACATACCTTAGATAATCATCAATCTCCCGACAATTATTTAGCACATACCATCGAACTTTACCCAACTCTCCATCGATTAAATCATAACCCGTTTGTGCACCCAAGGGTCGTACATTCTGAAAAAACACTGATAGCTCACGAGGAGACGGAACAGCAAGATTAGCATTTCGCTCTTGACGATTAAATTGTGTCTCAACACCACGAATATATAGAGAGCAAAATGTTAACCATTCATCGTGTATAGAAGCCTCTGCTATTGAACCCTCAGCTCTGGCTTTATTCCCAACAGTGTGCTTCAGTCGACCTAAATATCTTTCAACTGGATACATCCAACGAAACTGCACCGGTCCATCTAATAGTACCTCTCGCGGTAAATGTATTGCTAAATGGACCATGACATCAAAAAATGATGGTGGAAATATGTGCTCGAATTTACATAGTATAGTAGCAATATCTTCTTCCAATTTCTGCAACACATCTTGATTTACTACCCGAGCGCACAAATCCTTAAAAAACATACAAAGTTCGGATATGGCGACACGTACATTAGATGTCAACTTCCCACGAATTCCTACAGGCAATAACTTTTGTAAAAATACGTGACAGTCATGACTTTTCAATCCACTGGTTTTTCAATCATCAGGACTCACGCATCTACCAATATTTGAAGTATAACCATCTGGCAACTTCACACCTTGCAACCATTTGTAGAAGTTCATCCTCTCCTCATTCGTCATCGTAAAACATGCATGCGGCATGACCACCCTATTGCCTTCCACCTGCAAATGTAGATTATGTTTAATTCTCATTCTCTCAAGATCTTTCATTGTCTTGATCGTGTCCTTCTACTTTTTGTTAATGCTCATCAACGTATCCAGTATATTATCACAAATATTCTTCTCTATGTGCATTACATCCAAACTATGTCTCAACATGCAAGATGACCAATACGACAAGTAAAAGAAAATACTACGTTTTGTCCAATTCAATTCTGTTGTGCCTCGTTTTCTCTTGTTCTTTCTCCAACTTTTGCCAAAATTATTCGCTCTAACATGTACCAATTGTTTTACTATCTCTTCTCCAGACCACTCTTTTGGTGCAATTCTATCCTCTATTCTCCCATCAAATTTAGCACATTCTCTTCTCCATGTATGATTTGCTGGTAGATAACGTTGATAACCCATGAAACACAACTTCTGAAAATATTTTAACCACTCACTAGCAGTTTCTTTATTGTACTTCAAACAAGCTAACTTCCCCTTCGTACTCCAGCCGGAAAGATTTCCATATGTCGGGAAGTCATTTATGGTCCACATTACCGCATCATACATCTGAAAAGATGTCGACGTGGATGCATCATAAGTTCTAACGCCTGTTTCCCATAACTCTTTTAGCTCTTCAATCAACGGCTGCATGAATACGTCAATGTCATTCCCAAGTGATCTCGGGCCGGGGATAAGTAAAGTTAACAAAAAGTTGGGCGCCTTCATGCACCTCCATGGTGGAAGATTGTACGGAATCAACACTAAGGGCCAAGTGCTATAACTTGTACTCATATTCCCAAAAGGGTTGAATCCATTAGTTGTGAGTCCCAGGCGCATGTTTCGAGCTTTTATCCCAAACTTTGGATATTGATTATCGAAAGATTGCCACGCAAGTGAATCAGCTGGGTGCCTCATATGTGTGTCGTCCTTCACTCTTTTCTCCTCGTGCCGCCTCATATCGTGAGCTGTTTTCTTACACATATATAGTCTTTGCAACCTAGGTCTCAAGGGAAAATACCGCAATACCTTAACCGGCACATTTTTCTTACCCTTCCACCTCGACTCTCTGCATACAGGACATGCTTGTTTCTCCTTGTTCTCCTTTCAGAACAAAACACAATCATTTTTGCATGCATGTATGGACTTGTACTCAAAGCCTAATTTTTTTCTCAACTGTTTCGCTTCATAAAAGTTCTTGGGCAATGCAGACCCTTCGGGAAGCACCTCGTTAAATAAGTTTAATACCATGTTTATTGCTTTCGTCGACATCTTACACAATGACTTAATGTGAAGCAACTGCACAATAAATGACATTTTAGAATGTTTTGTACAGCCTAGATAAAGCTCGTGCTTTGCATCTTCCCACATTGAAGCGAAATTATCACAATCAGTCCCTCCGCCACTTGAGGCATTGTCGTCAACCTCATCCATAAACATCCCCGCTCCAATGTCACCCAACATTTCCTCCATCTCATCCTGCTCAGAATCATCATCCATGTGCCGCAAATAATTGTGATGATCGACCAATACATCTGCTGACTGTTCATACGGCTCACCATGCAGTACCCATCAGGTATACCCCAGATCTATACCATTCACAAATATATAACTTTCTACTTCATCTAACCCTATCGCACACAAATTTTTACACCCTCGACATGGACACTTAATGTAATCACGACTATCAACAGAGGCCCGTGCAAAATCAATCAGGCCCAGTTTGTATTCGCAAGTCATCTCAACTCATCTCAACTCATCTCACTACTATTCATTATTATTCATCAACTTTAACTCACAAATCTCACTACTATTCACAACCCATCTCACTACTATTCACAACTCATCTCAACTCATCTTCGAATCCAAACGATACCTGAATGTTCTTACTCCACGCACATAGGGTACATAATCATTTCCAAGTCTATTGCCCAGCGCATCCAATTTTTGTCCATTTCTAAAAACATCTATCTATTAATAACACGTACATAGAAAATTCACATGTATGTCATGCTCCAATACGAAGTTACTTTTTTGATAAGGTAGTTAGTCTTATCCTATTTGAGATTATATTATCTATATTACACAAATCTCGTCACTCTACTACTTTCCACGTTAGTAGAAATTTCGGCAGCACCTCCCTATAGTTCTTCAAGTATACATGTTCAAATAGAGGGATTGTGACCCTACGAACAGTATACTCGAAGAACAGTAGAGGAAGACACCGAAACTTCATATTAAATGGGGGAAGTAGGAGTAACAAAAATGTGCAATACAGATAATATAATCCCAAACTGTCCACACTGGACAATTCAGGAATTAGTGGACACATAAATGTATACTAATTCCTAAATGGGTCTAAGGTTATTTATGCAATGTCAATCGCATCTATAAAAAAACACTACAAACAGTATCTTCATATTTTATGTCTAGATTGTCAAACAAATAGTATTGCATATTATATTATTAAACTAGAGAGAGATGGAAAAATATATTCATAAGTTTTGTATCATGAGTAGATACGAGAGAGAATGATCTTGAAGAAATATCTATATTTTAGTCTAATTGCTTAACTGTCATAGAATCTCTAGTCCTAACAATTGTCATTATAATTGTTATATATAATTTTAAAGGTTATTATATAATTTTAATTATTATCATTCCTAAATTATCATTTTAATTGTTATACTTAATTGTTATGAGTTATTTATTTATATAGACAATAAGTATATAATTTTTATATAAACATTTATTTGATCCTTATTTACTTACTCTCTAGTTTATTTTAAATAAATATATTTATTTATTCCAACTCTACTTATTTGGTACGTTCAAGACTTTTTTATTGAAGAGTATTTGACTTTCTTTCTTTATATATATATATATATATATATATTTAATAATATAATGGTTTGGAACCTCACAATGGTAAGAATATTTAATGGATGGTTTATTAATAATAGTTATCATATATATTATACTTTATATATAATTAAGTTATATACTTTTTTTTCTTTTTTTAAAAAATTAAGTTTTATACTCATCTTATTCCTAAAGTATCATTAATTTTAATTGTTATACTTAATAACTATAATTAATAATTACTAATTTTAATTATTATTATTCCTAAAGTCGTATCATTTTAATTGTTATACTTAATTGAGTGAGTTATTTATATTTAATAAGTAATTATTAATTATAGTTATTGTATGTATATATTATACTTTATATATAGTTAAGTTATAGACTTTTTTTTTTATTTTTTAAAATTAAGTTTTATACTATAGTTATAATTTGAATAATAATGATTATTCTAACTAATCATATTCTAACTAAATGGTAAGAATATTAACATATTCCTAAACTTGAGTAAGTAATAAACATGTATTAACAAAACCTAAAGACAATATATTTCTAACCATGTAAACATATTCAAACAAAATTCACAAACAATAATCACAATATTTCAAATCTATATCACAACATATTCACAGTATTCTCACAACAATATTTATACACATATTAATTTATCAATGAATATCATGCATAAACTCACAAACTATTCACGAACTATACAAACAATAATCACAATATTTATGCAATGTCACACCATATCTATCAAATTCACACTACAAACAATATGTCCATGTTGTTTAAATTAACAATGTCACTTTCTAGTAGTGTTATATTGTTAAACTAGAGAGAGATGAAAGATTATATGAAACAGTTTCCTATCAGTACACAACGAGAAAGAATGATCTTGAATAAATGTCTAAATTTTAGTCTAATTACTTAACCGTCACAAACTGTCCGACCTTGACAACTCTCAAGGCCGGAGAGACTTTGAAAGTCAAGCAATTTGACCAATATTTCTTCAAGATCATTCTTCCCCGGGGTGTACAAGACACGAAACTTGTTCACATATTCTTTCATCTCTCTCTAGTTTAACAATATAATACAATACGAATATGACATTGTTAATTTATAAAAGAAATAAAAATTAATAGTTATGGAATCAAAAGTTCAGATATCTCAATAGCCAACAAAGTTTTTTATAGTGATTTTAGATTGGTTGGGACTATCCTATACAAAATAATTTAATTGTTATATAATTGTTATACTTAATTTGAAAGGTTATTATATAATTTTAATTATTATCATTCCTAAAATATCATTTTAATTGTTATACTTAATTTGAAAGGTTATTATATAATTTTAATCATTATCATTCCTAAAGTATCATTTTAGGAAGTTATCCTTAACTTGAAATGTTATTATATAATTTTAATTATTATCATTCCTAAAGTATCATTTTAATTGTTATACTTAATTGAGTGAGTTATTTATATTTAATAAGTAATTATTAATTATAGTTATTGTATGTATATATTATACTTTATATATAGTTAAGTTATATACTTTTTTTCTTTTTTTTTTTTTAAATTAAGTTTGATACTATAGTTATAATTTGAATAATAATCATATTCTGGATAACTTAGTATGAATATATTATATATACTTATTAAATGTTAAATATTAAGTCTCATATTAAATTTATATTAAATTCCCAATCTTTACATAAATCTAAGCATATAAACATATTCAATAAAAATTCACAAACAATAATCACAATATTTCAAATCCATATCACAACAACAACAACAATATTCCCACAACAATATTTCTACACATTAATTCATAAATGAATATCATAAAGTCACAAACTATACAAACAATAATCATAATATTTTAAGAGTAAGTATAAAATCACAACATGTATAAACATATTCCTCAACTTGAGAAAGATAACTAGCACTCACAAATTCTTCAAAACCAAAAAATATTATATCAAAATTTTCACATAATTCCTAAACTTAAACACAATATATTTCTAACCATGTAAACATATTCAAACAAAATTCATAAACAAAAATCACAATATTTCAAATCCATATCACAACATATTCACAATATTCCCACAACAATATTTCTACACATATTAATTCATCAATAATTCCATAAGCTCACAAAGTATTCACAAACTATATAAACAATTATCACAATATTTCAAGAGTAAACATAAAATGTATAAACATATTGTTAAAGTTTAGAAATATACATAACACTCACAATATCCTTTTACAAATTAAAAGCTTCCAACTTGCCAAAATAATCAATCATTCAAAAAAATACAACACTAACTTATTAGAAATATATATAACAAAAATACAAAACAAATATAATAAAATTTAAGAAAATACAAAACAAAAATAATTTTTTCTTACCAAAACTCAACTCAACTCTTCCTCTAACACTCTCTCACTCTAACTCTCTCTCTCTAACCCACATCCCTCTCTCACTCAACTCTCTTTCACTGAACTCTCTAACCCACGTCCCTCTCTCACTCAACTCTCTCTCACTCTAACCCTTTCTCTCTCTAACCTAGGAAGTCTCTCTCTCACATCTCTCTCTTGGACGCACGGGAGAAGCAGCAGAAATGAGGTTGTTACCTCCCGTGCGTGTATTCATTCAAAGTTAAAATTTTTAGATGAAACGTTTGAACGTTTAAGTTATACATTCGAATGTTATATTATCCCGCCCAATTTTTAGATGACGTTCGAACGTTAAAAAACACGGATAAATTTTCTACAGAAAACGTTCGGACGTTTTCTATACATGGTCGAACGTATCTTACTATAACAATGCCAAAAATCTAGCGAAAAATTTCCCTCACTTTTATTTTCATGTTCGAACGTTAAGAATTTTGGCGTTCGAACGTTTATAAATTCTCAATGATTTTCATCAACTAATGTTCGAACGTAAAAATTTTAACGTCTGAACGTTCATATAATCACAGAGGTACCTAAATCGAGCTGGAAATTTCCCGTACTTTTATTTTCATGTTCGAACATTAGTAAATTTGGCGTTCAAACGTTTATAAATTTCCAGTTATTTTTATCGACGAACGTTCGAACGTAACATTTTAACATCCAAACATTCAGATCATCACGTGGATACCTAAATCGAGCGCCAAATTTCCCGTACTTTTATTTCCATGTTCGAAAGCTAGAAATATGGACACACGGGATGCCAAGGTGAGTAACATGGACTATATATATAGTAAACTATATAGTATTATAGTATAGTAAACTATATAGTGTATAATATATATAGTATATATATAGTATTATATATATAGTATAGTATAAATATATAATACTATACTATATATAGTATATATAGTAATATTTATATATAGTATAGTATATATCTATAATACTATATATATATATATCTTAAACTTATAATTATATATATACCCTATATATATAATGCACTATATATATACTATATAGTAATGATTTTCTAGAATCACATCATCTGAGGGTCATAATTTGTATGACTTTCAACTTCATCTAAATATATGACTTTCAATGGACACCTATATCGATGAACACCTATATCGATGTCTGAAGATACGTACGGCCCGTTTCATAGCCACAAACGCAACAGCTGAAAGTACGCAACTACAACGTGATCACTGAGCTAGCTAGTCAGTCCTCTATATATTTATTACTTGTAACACAATCATAGAGGATGTTTGAACATTACTTTAAAAACAAAAGGGATTGATCCTCCCACTAAAACTGCCTTGCTATTTACTGATCCAATGGCCAGTCCCGTTTTTTATCTCCCTCTATGTGAAAAAAGTATACTTTATATATAGTTAAGTTATATAAATTTTTTTTCTTTTTTTTTAAGATTAAGTTTTATACTATACTTATAATTTGAATAATAATCATATTCTAACTAAATTAGTATGAATATATTATATATACTTACTCCATGTTAAATATTAAAACAAGAATATTAGCTGTATATTAAATGTTTTTAATCTTTACTTAAATTAAGATCCTAAACTTATAATTTTCTTGTTAAACATATTCAATAAAAATTCAAAAACAATAATCACAATATTTCAAATCTATATCACAACAACAACAATATTCCCACAATAATATTTCTATACATATTAATTCATTAATGAGCACCATAAACTCACAAACTATTCACAAACAATAATTACAATTATTTCAAGAGTAAGTATAAAATCACAACATGTATAAACATATTGCTAAACTTGAAGAAATATAATTAGCACTTACAAATTCAAAA
Organism: Juglans microcarpa x Juglans regia; assembly: GCF_004785595.1. Classification (NCBI taxonomy): domain Eukaryota; kingdom Viridiplantae; phylum Streptophyta; class Magnoliopsida; order Fagales; family Juglandaceae; genus Juglans; species Juglans microcarpa x Juglans regia. Next base: position 224,928 of record NC_054595.1, read on the forward strand.
AACCAATTAATTTAATTTTCATTCATTAGAGAGAGTAATTTGATTCCAATAAATCTATTTAGGAATTTGTACAATAGAATTTTGGATACTAGTTGTAATAAATAAAATATATCGTTTTGGGCTAGTAATAAGAGTTTGTAGTTCTAATGTTGTTTTCATTAGTATAATGGATCGTATATATATAATATACTATAAAATACATTATATATATATATTAATACACAGTATATATAGATACTATAATATACTATATATATTATAATATAATATAATATATAGTATCCTATATGTTATAGTATACATTATAATATATAACATATATTAATAATATAATATATTACAGTCAATATTTTGAAAAATAAATCGAAAAACATTCGAACGTATTAAGAACTACGTTTGAACGTTTCGTGTATATAAGCCCAAAATAGAACGGCGAAATGTCATTTTCACCGTTACTAACTTTGTTCCCGTTTGCACGCCGCCACTCCTCCATCAAACTCCGCCACAACTGTCACTAAAACGTAGGCATTCATCTTTTAATCAAATAACATGTATTTAATTTGAGATTTGGGTTTGATTTTGTTTAAAACGGGTCAAGTGGTGGCCGGATGTTTAACTCAATTTTCTGGCCACCACGACTTGTCATTGGCAAAATAGTCACCGTAAAAAAGTTTCTTGAAGTGTATACTTCATTTCTACGGTGGCATTTCGGCATTTAGAACCTTGTAGATTGATTTTGGAGATTTCAATAATGGCTGAGTCTGTCGTAACGTTCGAACGTTTCACCAAGACGTTCAAACATACGACGTTTCAATTACATAGCCGTTAAGGCTTTTACGTTCAAACGTGTATTGTTTTACATTCGGACGTTATTTTTTCATAAAATTTACGTTCAGACGTTACTTATAACGTTCGAACATACTATTTTTTAAATTTATTTATTTCTCAACATTTGGACATGTATCCTTTACGTTCGGACGTATAACATAAACGTCCGAACGTACGTTAGTTAAATTTATTTACTGCTTACGTTCAAACGTGTATGTTATACGTTCGTACGTATGTGTTTTACATGCGAACGTATAGGATACACGTCCGAACGTAAATTTATTAACATTGTTTTATGTGGGAACGTAAAGGATACACGTCCGAACGTTTTATCTGAACGTTCAAACGTTTCTTTTGCTATGTTCGAACATTAATGTAGAACAACTTAAAATTAACACAAAAAATGCATCAATGTAAATAATTTTTTTTTCTTTTTCTATTTTCAGGATATGACTCATCCTCTGCATACTAGGAAACGAGGGAGAGAAGAAGCCACTCAAGACACTACTCGTATCGGGGCTCGTACTGTTATGATAGAGCGAGAGGTCCTGATTAATGACTTTGACGAACTCATATGGGAGCAGATGAATCTGAGAGATGTTTTCATCAGTAGAGGCTAGGGAAATATCTGCATATTGAGGGGGAATGTATACCCCTCAATGGTTCAGGAGTTCTATATAGGGATGTGTGACATGCCTCAGGACACATCCTCTCACACAGTGACTGTACGCGGTGTTTCCATTGAGATTTCACCAGATGTCATCATCGAGCACCTCGGGATTCGTTGAGAAGTGGAGACATCTGCACACGCTACATCCCGTTAGGATGTAGATACTTCTGCATCATCTACTGGCCGCCCATTTGAGCCAGTATCAGCCAGAGATGCAGATCGATCAGAGGACGAGGATACTGGCCTCGAGACGAGGGATGATGACTGAGACGAGGATTTCTACATTCTCACCGAGAGGGACCGCATGCAGATCGAGAGGAAGAACGCATTCAACCAGAACCATCTGCTACCTTTCTTCCGCATGTTGCATCTTATTTGTTGAATCAAACGTGGATCCTGTGGCACATAAAACCACATTTAGTCGGTTTTGGGCACAATTTTTTATACGAGTCGCACGTGGAGATCCCATAGATTTGCCACTTCACATCTTTGAGAGGATCCGTTACGAGACGTCATCTCCACGGATAATCTCCCATACGGTATCCTAATCAGCCATCTATTACTTGCATGAGGAGTGCCAACTCAGCCAGAGGAGTGGGTGAAAGATCAGATGAGCCCCCTCGACATGACCACTCATCGACGTAGCATTGTATAGGCTAGGGGACGTCAGCCACCCCTATAGAGGATCTAGTTCCTCTGACGCAGTCTGAGCTAGGTCATGTGGGGAGTAGTAGTCAGCAGCCGCCGAGTACATCTGTGGGAGATGCGCGGCCTGCTTAGATTGATGCGGTGATCTCACAACTGACTGCGCATATTGATCATAAGATCGAACGATCGCTCGCGGCTATAGAGGCATCTATATTTGAGATCGTCCATCGTGTAGGTATCCTCAACAACAAGGTTGATACCTTGACTGAGGAGGTACGAAGTTCAAATTTCGCGAACAATGCTATCATCTGAGTGTTGTTTAAGAAATTCGATCATATTTTGTATTTTACTTTTATTATTTGTAAAGAAAAATATTATTTAATATTTATATGGTTTTTCACCATTCAATTTTCAATCTTATATAATGTTATATTTCTATCTTTAATTCTAAATCACTGCACTTCAAATATATATAAACATAAATATATATTTATATATTACAAATTGTGTATATATAAATATATACAAGTCAATTATATAGACTTGTTCACAAATTATGCATTATAAAAACTACATAATTTTTAAATTAGAGTAATATTTAATTAAGATTGGTGCCAACGTTCAAACGTTAGTAATTAGCGTTCGCATGTTGGCGCAAAACATTTTACGTTCGAACGTTAATTACTAACGTTCGAACGTTGGCGCCAATTCATTCCACGTTTGCAAGTAAGTAGCCACAATGTTCGAACATACAATTTTCATATGTTGGAACCTAAAAAAAAATCTCATCTGTCTTTAGTGATGGTTTCTAGAAATCGTCACAGAAAAAGATTTTTAGTGACGGTTTGGAGACTGTCACAATTTTTTAACCGTCATTAAAAAGCAATTGTGTTATAGTGAATATACAGTAGAACGTCAAGAACTTCAAAATAAAATTTAGTTTTTAAAATAATGTTAAAATTAACTTTTGATGTACAAAATTATTGTACAAAATAGATATTTTTTCAAACGTGCTTAGATTTGCAAATTACCTCTGTTCAAGGGTGAATTTAGTAAATTAAAATATGTTTTTGCTTAAATTGCAAAATTTATTAGTCCAAATGATTCTTGTTATTTTTAATTTTATCTGATTGTTTAGGCAAAATTTTTTTTCATAAAAAGTTACTACATTATTCTTAAGAAAATAACATATTTGTTGTGATGGTAAATTTACAAAACATTCTTCCTTTTTCTAAAAATAATAAAACATATAAAATTAAAAAAAAATATTTTATAAAATAAGATTAAAACAAATCGTAATTATTTTATTCTGAATTTTTTTTTTTAATTTTTTTTATAAGAAAGGAATGTTCTCCGTGTTTTACATTTGTTGTTATGATAAGTATTTATTATTCTTGGAAAACGTAAAAAGTAATAATTTTAATGAAAAAAAGCCTTGCAAAACATCAAATTGAAAATCAAAATAAATGCAATCTTTTATCAAAACTTACCATGTAATTATAATTGTTCCAATATTTTAAACATGCTTTTAATAGTTGTCGAGCGTATATTGAAGTTGATAATGATACAGGACAACTAGCTGCAGTTGTATTAGGTGAAATTGCAAAAAAAACGTTGGGTTATTCAGCAATTCATTTTATGAATCATAGTGGCAAGATAATATAATATTGCATTCTTTTAAGGGTGTGTTTGGTTACCAAACTCACCTCAACTCATCTCAACTCATCATTACAATTTTTTCAAATCTCAATATAAAATATAATAAACAATTCAACTTTTTCAAATTTTAAAATAATAATAATATTAAAAAATAATATTCTAATAATATTTTATCATCACAACTCAACTCACTTCAACATCCAAACACACCTTCAATTATAAATCAAAACATGAATTTTTATAATAAGTTTTTTATTATTTTATAGGACCATCTACTATTTTTGGAAAGCATGGCCAAAGAAATCTCACGAAAAGAATGGATAATTGAACTTAGATCAAATGAACCAACAACGCCATAAAAGTTTTAATATTTATCAATTAATCCTGCGAAAGAAAAAGAAACATGTTGATCATGATTAGATGATAATATGATATCATTTTCTAAACTTCATTTCCTCTTTAAAAGTTAAATCAAACTATATTTTGTAAGCTTATATCAAACTTCTTTAGCATATATATTACTACCATTGTTGCATATATTTTTTGCTTTCTTTTCTTTGTAATTTACTATTCTTATTTCCTTCACATTTCATTTTTTTCCTAATTAAATTATAGTTTTTTTTTTACTATGTGATTTATAAATTTGTAAGAAAATATAATCTTACTTATAATGCAGTTATGTTATTTATATTTTCATCTATACATAGCTCATATATATATATATATATATATATATATGAAATGGTTTAATTTATTACATTTGTCTTATGTTTTTTTATTTTATAAGTTAATTTATTTAATAAAAAGTTATATCATAAGAATTTCTTAATCGAAACTAGTTGGTTAATATTTAATTTATTTTATGTAGGACTTTCAAAATATGATCCTAACATTAGTGTCAAAAACATGTTAGAAGTTGGCGGAATATATGTTAAGACATGCTTGGGAAGTTTGTTATTTTTCTCGAATTCTCCTTCGAAGAATATATTTTATTGCTGAAAATTTTATAAAAGCTTTTCTAGCTTCCTTCTTATAGCTAGCCATATGAACTACTGAAAATAGGATGGTTAGAACAAAATGTAAAAAAAATAAAATATGATTGTTAAAAAGAATGAATAATAAAAGAATATTTAAATAAGAAAAAGGATAAATTTGCAATTTCTTTTATAACTACGAGCTTATAACTCGCGCAATACACGAATGGTTGTGTATGTTGTGTATAAGAGAGAGGGACATGGTTTTATAGTGGAGAAATTCGAAACGGTTTATATGACGGTTTATTTGACGAAACAATATAAATGCTGAAATAGTGCCTTTAGGTGGAGACTTGAATTGATTTATATCTTTATATATAAGAAATGAAATGAAATTAAAAATTACAATAGTTCATAATGAACATTACTTTTAAAAGGATTACCGCTCTATAAATATAGCACTTCAAATTTAATGGGTAGAATGCCTATTTTTATAGGTAGAATGCCACATCGAAGTCATATGACTCCGCTTAAGATATAAAACAATATAAATGTTGAATTGGTACTTTTGGGTAGAGTCTTGAATCGATTTATATCTTTATATGTAAGAAAGGAGATGAAAGTTAAAAGTTACAATGATTCATAATGAAACATTACTTTTAAAAGATTTACCACTTCATAAACATAACACTTCAATTTAATGGATAGAATGCCTACTTTTATGGGTAGAATACCACGTCAGAATTATATGATTCCGCTTTTATATATAGTAATAGATAAACATAATACTTCAAGTTTAATGGGTAGAATACTACATCGGAGCCATATGACTCCGCTTAAAATATACAACGATATAAATGTTGAATTAGTTCTTTTGGGTAAAGTCTTGAATCAGGTTATATCTTTATATATAAAATAAGAAATGAAACTTAAAAGTTACAATAGTTCATAATGAAATATTACTTTCAAAAGGTTTACCGTTTCATAAGCATAACACTTCAAATTTAATGGATAGAATACCTACTTTTATGGATAGAATGCCACATCAGAATTATATGACTTCATTTTTATATATAGTAATAGATTTAAAATTCTATTTCAAATGGAAATTAATTATGTAAAAATAAAATTATTTTTAATGAAGTGGCATGATTACATTGATTGATGTTAAAATGAGTTATAAAAAATTGTAACTATATTATTATTCTTCAAATAAAGTAGAATACTAGCAATTGAATATTGACTTTGAGTTGAAGGGTATGTTTGACTAATGAGATGATATAAGAATTTTGTGAATAGTAGTAAAACGGTTTGTGAATAGTAATGAAATAATTTGAGTTAAAATTTTTATTGGGTTTTTGCGGAAAGAGAGAGAAAAAGTTGAATAAAAGTATTATAAAGTTAAAACATTGTTTGGATATTATTTTTGTCTCCAAAATTGAAAAAAAGTTATATTATTTTTTGTATTTTGTTTGGAAGTTTGTAAAAGTTGTAATGATTAGGTAATAATTAGTTGAAAAAATTGAAAATTGAAAATTTCAAATTGAAAAGTATTTTTGTATTTGAGTGATTTTTGATAAGAAAATTATAAGAAGTTTTGAGATGAGATGATATATTTTCCCAAATATAGCCGAAATGTCATGTTGTGAAAAATACCACACCCACACACAACGATAATGAGACAGACAGTGAAATAGATGTGTAAACACAAGAATCAAGTGCACACACACGACACATAGTATTTAATGTGGTTTGGCAAGTTGCCTATGTCAACAAAGTTGTAGAGGATTTTATTAAATGGGAGATTACAATCACATACAATGGGTCACAATAGCTTCACTCTACTCACACAAATCTCAACTCTCTCTCTAGGGTTTTTCTCTCTCAAGAGTGCTCTACACCTTTTGCCTCTCACTATTCTCTCAATTTGATACATTATGAATATAAAACATAGCATATATATAACAAACGACGCTGTAATTCCTAATCTAGCAAAAACAAGGTTCTTCGCTCAAACTGGTGTCGAGCACGCGCCGCGAGCAAACAACCAATCCAACATTGAATCGAGCGAGTCTCTAGCAAACTTTCTATCCAAGTTTTGCTCAAGCCAACTTTCGAGTGCATCTCGAGTGAACTCACTTCCTAAGCTTCGCTCGAGCGGCAGTCGAGTGAACAATTTGTCTACGCCTATTCTAGCTCACAAAACCAATCAGGCTCCATAACCTAACAATCTCCCACTTGGATACCAATTCTTCGCATGCCAGCCACAATCTCCAACATCATCTCTGTCTTATCACCTCTACAACTCACAACTCTTGTCTTCAAGCCAGAAGACACACTAAAGTCGAGCCCAACTTCAGTCTCTCACGTACATCGCCTCAATCAACACATCTAATGGATGACTCACAACTCCCACTGCACTGGGAATATCCAATCTCGAACTGGCCCTGCAAACATTAGAGAATTTGTTACTAATGTCCCCTTCATCAATCTGGGCAACTAATCCCACCTCCTGCTGCTAGCATTTTTTGTCTTCAGTTGACGTGCTCATCTCCTATGCAGTCTTCATTTCCTCCCCATAAGTCCAATCAGTTACCTCTTAGCTTACTCCCACTTGCTCGATCTCTTATCCCGCAAGATTTCACCTTTGTACCATGGTTCATTACCTTGTGTCAACAGGATATTTTTCAAGGTTGATGATCACCATGGAGGTCTGGTCATCCTCACAGCTCTGCGAGCATCAACTATAAGTGTAGACATCCTTGGAATACTAGACACTCTATCCCTGTCCCTCACACATTTGCTCTGCACTTTGATCTTGGGAGATTTCACTACGCTTACATAAGTAATTGCAAAGCTGACTCCCGTTTACTTCCTTATCTTGTTGGCGCGACAAAGCCTTCTTTGCTGCAACTTTGGATTTACCTGCACATCACTGGACCTTGATGTAAAATAAAAAGTGTCAATTTTCTTACAACGCGCTAAGAGCAACACACCCTTTTTGACCTTCCATGCTCCTCCAGAAACGCTACTGTTTGATCGCTGTTGTCAAGCCGTCCTACAGAGATTATGCTTTTTTTCAGATCTGGAACGTTTCTAACTTGCTACAAACTCCACATGCTCCTATTCGGAAGTGGGATGCACACATCACCCACTCCCATTACATCCAGTGCCTCTCCATCAGCTGTGTACATCTTCGTAAAATCACCCGCAATGTAGTTATGTATGATCTCTCAGTGTGAGGTACTATGGAACGAAACCCCTGAATCCATCACCTAATAATCAACCAGACTGTGCAATGCAAGAAATAAAACATTCTATATTTCCTCAGCCACCGCGTTCACAGCATCATCCTTAGTCTGTTTCTGATTCTGACAGTCTCTTTTAATGTGACCCGACTTGCCACAATTCCAGCAAGTGATCTGCTGCCCAGATCTCAACTTGCTCCTGCCTCTATTCTTGGACCTGATAGGTCCCCGACACCAATTGTAAACTTTCAAGGCCAAATCGGTACCAGAAAACTCCCCAGAGTTTTCATGCGTACCTTCTCAGCAAGAATCATGTCACATATGTCATCGTAATTCGATTTCATTTTGCCAGATGAATTACTTACCACCATCCTCATGACCTCCCAACTATTTAGCAATGATGACAGCAAAATCAATATTCTAACCTCATCATCAAATTCAATATCTACAAAAGAAAATTGATTTGTGGTCGTATTAAAGTCATTCAAGTGTTGGGAAATAGATGTACCTTCTGACATTCTCAGATTGAACAGTTTTTTCATTATATGCACCTTGTTATTCACCTACAGCTTTTCATACATACCAAACAAAGTCTCCATGAGATCCATCGTACTTCTCTCCTTAATAACGGTGTGCGCCACTAATCTGGACATGGTGAGTCGAATAACCCACATAATTTGTCGATCCAACAGATTCCAATCAGTATTATCCATACTCTCTGGCTTTTGTCCCAATGGAGGAAGATGGACCTTCTTCCTGTAGACGTAATTCTCGATCTGCATTCTTTAGTACCCAAAGTTCATGCCATCAAACTTCTCGATTCCAACCTTCACTATGTCTCCTGCCATCGCTCTCCCTTCAGACTCAAAGCTAGGCTCTTAATATCTATTATTGTGAAAAACACCACACCACACCCACATAAAAATAACGAGATAGACAGTAAAATAAATGCAGAAACACAAGAATCAAGCACACACACGATATACAGTATTTAACATGGTTTGATAACGTGCTTACGTCCACAGAGTTGCAGGAGATTTTATTCAAGAAAAGATTACAATCAAACAAAGTGAGTCACTAGAGCTTCACTCTAATCACACAAATCTCAACTCTCTCTCTCTAGAGTTTTTTCTCTCTCAAGAGTGTTCTACATTGTTTGCCTCTCACTATTCTCTCAATTTGATCCATTATGATCATAAAACATAACATATATACAACAAACGACGCTATAAATTCTAATCTGGAAAAAACAAGGTTCTTCGCTCGAGCAGATTTCGAGTGCCTTGCAAGCGAATAGCCAATCCAGCATTGGCTTGGGCGGACTGTTGAATGAGTCTCAAGCAAACTTTGTCCAAAATTTGCTTGAGCCAACTGTCGAGTATGTCTCGAGCAAACAATCTATCTGCATCTCTTCTAGCTCACAAAATCAATCAAACTCCATAACCCTACACGTTGGTGTCTTGAAAAATAGAAAAGCTCAAATAGAGAAAAAAAAAATTGGCTAGCAAACAAGTCGCGAATGCTCATGGTTATGGGACCAACCCTAGGCTACCAATCGTAGACCATAGCTGGGCCAGGCCACCATGATGGCCTCAGGCCCATACCATATCCGAAGGGCAAGGGAAAAAAATGATGAAAGGAATAAAGAAGAACAAGAGCACATGGTAAATGCACGATGAAAATGTATGTGTAGGGGTCGCTGCAAAGGAGCCAAGAGAGAGAAAGAAAAAGACACTAGAAATGATTACATGAAGGTGGTCCGGCCAAGTCCCTTTATACGTGGATCATATGTGTGATTGTGTGGTGTGAAGTATCCTAATTGGGATATGCATTATTTCTTGCCAACTCATGAAATCAAACCAACTGATCACGCATATATGCACTAGCTTTCCTTCGTATAAACCGTGGGGATACGTGTGTCCCATTTGGTTGTATGTATTTATGTGTGTGCAGGGGGAAAACTTATACGCAATGGCCTCTTCAAATTTCAAAAAATCATCACAAAATTGATTTTTAAAGGTTTCTTTTTTAGAATAAAATTTTCTTTAGAATAAAAAATCTATATATATATATATTGGGTTATGTTACTGGGATATAATATATATATATATATATATATTTATATATTGAAAACAAAGGGAAAACGGAGTTATATATATATATATATATATGTACCATCAATCATTACATTTAAATGGCCTGCCAATGTCCATCTACGATAAATTTATTTCTTTGATTTAGATGAAATTACAAGGTCAACGTCATACAAGATTTGACTTCATCAGTTGTTGGAATTGAATTCGTCATATATGGAACATGTTCCTTATCCAACGAATCTAGTTCTAACAAAAACTAGACTTGAGTTAATCCAAATTGTTTTTCCCTATGTTTCAAAAATGTTATTTTATAATAACCTTTTTTTATTAATTTTTCAAGGGAACAGTATTTTTTCTTATGTACTTAATTACTAATTGCTAATTACTATCATTATATCAATTCACAATTTCACATAAGATTCTAAAAGCAATATTTCAGCTTAAAGTTTGTATAAAGTACAAAAATATATTATGAAGTAGTATTATTATTAATCTATTATTATTGTTGCTGCTGTTCTTATTATTGTTACTATTATTATTACCATAATCATCGTTATAATGTCCTTCCATGTCCATTTACAATTTTGCAAACAACACCCTCACGTTTTTTATAGAAAGAAATTTCTGGTGAATATATGGAGTGTACGTACTAATACTCATTACAAAAATACTATAATTATAGGACCCTTCATGAAGAAGGCCGCTTGGTGATTCAATCTTCTCTCCTTCTCTCACTTGCTATACACGTTAATGTGCATCCCAAGAGCTTTTACATTAATCAAAAGATGTCCCACGTGCAAGAGTTTGTTTTCAAAACTAAACTGACCGGAGAAATGCATCATAAATGAGTTTTATAGAAGTAAAGTTACAAACTTGTTAAGGACGTATTCCACTGCCAACTAGAACCCGCTACCTGCAACTAGCAAAGATGGTATATGCCTAATGCACCTGATCCGATGTCTAAGTCAGTGATATGTTAAATGAGATACCACCAAAATAGTGATCAAGAAGGATTATGTTACCTGCACATGATGTCGACTTACTATATATATAGACGTAGGAAGTTAATGGTAGATATTAAGTGAATTAACAGTGATTCTACCCCAATACAACACCTAGAAGGGGGTGAATAGGTGTAGTTCAATTTTTATGATCTATTCAAAAAATATTGCTAAACAAACAAATAATCAAAGAAACAAATCACACAAATAATCAATACAGAGATTTAGCCACGAAGTGGAAACTCATTTGAAGAATGTTTCCAAAATCTAAAACCACTTCGGGTGTAAATCACCACCTCAAATCCTATAGAAACTTTAATTTGATACAACTAATTTAGAGACACTCATAAAAATTTTATAGTTCCTAAACTTGGCCTACAACACCACGAGTGACCCACTCGATCTCTACATGCATGTAGTATGTTGAAATTCTGACCTTTCTATAGTGTCCCACGAGAACCTCTCGATCTCTGTAGCAATAGAAGCTCCGAAAACCTTCCTGCCAATGACCACGTCCACATCGGTGGACTCAGCTGTGTTTTCTTGAGTGTGATATCGTGGAGGTATATTTTTCAAGAGATATTCAACTTTGAATGTGGAGGGGAGTCTCTCTCAAATGCTCTTGGAAGGAGGCTCTGTTTTGGCTCTCTAACCTCTGCCAAAGGGTAGAACAAAATGTTTTATTTATACCTCCTAAGAAGTGAGGCGCTCAAATCCTAGGAAAAATTAGGGTTTTTGAACATTGACTCGAGCGATGTGTTGAGCGAGGGTCAAGCGCAAGTTGCACTTTAGTAGCCGCTTGAGCGCTATGTCGAGCGTGTGTCGAGCGAACTCTCTGGATGAACTTCACTCGAGCGTTATGTCGAGCGAACTCTTTAGATGAGTTATGCTCTAACCGTTTGTCAAGCGAACTCTATGTTTGTCTTCCGCTAGAGCACTGTGTCAAGAGAACTCTCTGTATGAGCTCGTTAGAGTGGTGTGTTGAGCTCATGTCGAGCGAACTCTCTGTTTGAGTTTTGTGAGCGTAAGTTGAGCGCATGCTGAGCGAACTTCCTGTATGTGTTCTGCTCGAGCCGTGTTGAGCTCACTTGACCCCCTTTTCACTTTAACACATTTTAGCACTTGTTACAACATAATTTTACAAAGGTAATTTTTACAAGAATATGCTAACACACTCATTTTTTACATTAACATTAATGATGATCATCCCGTTGGGTCTTATCTCCATGTTCTCTTGATTTGATGTTTGTCCTGAGAAAGTTGAATTCACCCCAACTTCATGGATCAATTATCCATTCTAACTCCTTTGGTGATTACGAGATGGAGTCGTGTAGGTCATTAAAACTTCAACAACCCGATCCTCACCACTCTCTGAGTTGGGCCTCTATGTTGGGCCCACCTCTTATTGAGGGCAACTCGAGTCCCTCCAAAACTTATATAGATTGATGTGGTATGTCCGATTATAAAATTATTTTTATTATAAAGTAGATTCAACGCATCACATGTAATCACGTTAGTTTATGAATTTAGTTTTGTAAAATTCTTTTATGGTAGTAGCACTTTCCGATTGATAATATTGATTAAATGATAATAAATAATATTTACTTTAAGAAAATAACCGGATTGGCCCGTATATTATGTGTGTATAATATATATATATATATATATATATATATATATGGCTCACATGGGACGGCTACATTTTTCTGTTCTAAGATTGCTTACACAAGTATGAGATCTGCTAGGTCATGACATGATCTGTTAGTACTGCACGTGTACAGCGTGTATAGTTGGGTTAATTTTTGGCTAGCTTGAAAGCCTTCATCTCCGCCGTAGGTTTGTAGAATGCGCAGTTTTGTAACCGACAGATTATTTGACACTCTGGTTGAACTGATTCGCACGACCGACGGCCTGACGCGCTTTGTTACAGTCGTCGAAGCCACCTCATGCCTACTGGATAGTGGATAATTATAAGGAGATAGAAGGAAAGCATTACATTTGGATTCCACAAATTTACCACTTTAAGATATTTTTTAAATGCAGGTAGATAGGTTATACCACTTGAATTAAGATAACGATATTGATCTCGTCCTCCAAATATATAATTCTTTTTCATTTTAGTATCATGAATCCTAATTGATGATCTCTAGAGTAAAAATGGAATACAGATATCATTGATCGGCCTGTCACAAGACAATTTCCAATTGTTTGATCCACTTTGACTTTCACGGAGAGTGATTAAAAGCTTTTGAACATAATTGTAAATATTAAAGTTGGCTAGGATTAGATGACTAAATGATAAAATTTATTTTATCATTATAAGTTTGAATTTGGATAAATGTAAAATAATTGTTGATTTTATCTTTAACAACATTAAGTTTATCTAGAAATCCTTAAGGTTGTTTAGATAAGTCAGTCACGTGAAATTCGAATCCATAAGGATTTGTAATTATCCAGAACAGAAGCTGAATACAGATTAGTAATCACAGTGAAAAGTTATCACGAAATGTCAGCAATCCGTCAGGTAACGTTCTCACGACTGTCTCTACCTATAAGTAGAATCCTACTTCAACTGAGACTCTTTCTAGATCTAATATTTAAATGTATTCGGTTTCATGACTCCTTAAGGAGTTTGATTAATGATCATTGATATATTTTTTGTGTGCTTATGAAGGAAAAATTCACTTGAGAATTTTCACTTTGATTTTCATCTCTCCTAAAGTGTGATCGTGCTATGAGCGTGGATGATTGTGTGATTGGACTTCAGCCCCTAGAGTTCTAGGAGGAAACGCAATATTTGAAGATCGCTAGAGGTTCTGGCTGCTACTACTGTAGAAGATAAACGGGTCGTTTGTCTGGACAAGTAAGAGAGTCAAGTTACAAAAGTTTTGTAATTGATGAGTACTTGTAATTGATTTTCAAATAATAAGATTAACTTTCTAGGTTTGGCTGCCCCGTAGAGTTTTACCCTTAAAGAGTTCTTTAAAGGGTTTCCATTCGAAACCAATCATTGTGTTAAACAAAGTGATTAATTTACTTCAAGTATTTGATTTATTTAATAATCATTATATTGAGAATATCTAACTAATTTGTTCAAGTAAATTGGTAGGTAATTTAGTGAATTAATTGGGGTACATTGGGAATTTCAATAATAATTATTAACTAGCTATATCTGTCTAGAATTAATGTAAATAAATAAGATAATTAGACAACAAGATATTTGCAATCGACTTAACTTATAAGATTGAACGTTTGGATTGTAAATTAATATAACTCAATTATAAATTAATGGGAAGAAATTAAGGAGGAGCTAGCACATGATGATGACGACAAAGAGAATAAATTAATGTATTATTATATATATATATATATTTTTTTTTTGTAAGCCAGCTACGAAAACCAAAAGCGAGATTTTTTAATCAAGCTAAGGACCCGGCCGACTTTATTAGGTGCATTTATCCAACGCGTCGGACACATGGGGGCTGATCTATATATCCCACTGACCGACGTTGCAGTCTTTCACACACAATAAATAGCAGTTGCATAACGGCCTGATCTCTCTATCTCTCGTTGATCAGTTCAGACCAGCTTCCAATTTTTCTCTTCCACAAACGTACAGTAACCCAAAAATGGTACATGAAGCTGGCACCGCTACCTGCGTAGACATCATCTTGGCCATAATCTTGCCTCCTCTTGGTGTCTTTCTCAAGTTTGGTTGCAAGGTCATGATCTTTCCTTTTAACTCTTTGACGTCTTACTACAAATATATTCGTGTCTGCGCTGTGTGTGTATGTGTGTGTGCGTGTAAATGTGTATATATATATATATATATATATAGTCATATATTGATTAGATGATTAAAGTGTTGATGACGTGTTTTCATTGGGGTGATTCAGATGGAGTTTTGGATCTGTTTGTTGCTGACGATCTTGGGGTATATCCCTGGGATTATTTATGCTGTCTATGCCATCACCAAGATGTGAAGTACTTGATTTTTCTTGAAAGCAGTATACATCTCTCTCCCTCAGTACGTACTCTGATTTCCTGATCTCGCGCCTCGGTTGTGTTCGATTTTCATTTTCTCTTTCCAATTTCCTTATAGCTTCTTGTTATTTTTCTTCTGTTTACTTGGTGATCATCATATATAGATATTCAATGCATAAACTGGTGATTTTGTCAGAATAAATTATCGTGCTATGTATACGTACGTAGATCTATAATTTAATCGTTTCAAAAAAAAAAAAAAAAGATATATAATTTAATCTGTTATTTGTGCTGAATTATATAACATATATATATACACAGATTGAGGTAGTACTGATACGCATATAATAAGCCATATATTAATCCATATATGTTGGAATGATGGGTGAGATATTTATGGTTTACCTGGGGTGTGTATGGATTGTTTATATATGCATTAATTTTTTGTTTATTTAATTATTGGCCGGGTAACATGATCTGGTCAGTTCAATTTCTCTTATCGTTTTGTACTGACTACTGAGAGATTGTAACTAACTAGCATGATTAACATATACTTGATGCATTTTGAAGGGCAGTATATATGTAAAACAAAAGTACGAGATAGTGGTCCCAAACGGATGGCCTTATGTTTTATAGACAGCGCTAGCTTGACCTTGACGTGACTTGCACTAGTATATGTTTTTCATGATCCTAATCAATTAATAATTATGACTAATTAGTACATGTGGACTACCTTAATTTCTCTAATTATGAATGATATTAATCGTGCTGGTTTTTGGACAGGTGGAGGTGAATTAATAATTAAGCGCATCCATGCCTTTCCGTTTCTGATTTGGAGTTCGTTTATTTGTAGCCACAATGGATGGACATACAGTTGAATCTTCGTTTAGTGTGTCAAAGTGTATGGTTTTTCCTTTTCTTTGTATTTGCTGCATGTAAAGGTATGGAATATTTGTAATTTTGTGATGAATTAAGACGATGGTAAGTGGTAACGGTACTGGATCTTAAAACATATTCTTCTATATATATATATATATATATATATATATGTTAATGTGATTGTGTTTTTAGCCATGGGCATCATTCCTTATATTGCGTGCTTAGTAATTAAGAAAAAAAAGGAAAGAAAGAAGAAATAATCATCTAGCTACCGGTGACCCATGATCTAATGCAACAAATAATTTTATCAGACACGATTATTATGACAACGATGGGTTGGACAAATTAAGAGCTGAAGATCAGATCAGTTGAACAAACAAGAAAGGAAGATGCCTTATTGCATTACCCAAAAGCACTTTATTCATACTTTTGTTTCTTTCCCTCAACTAAAGCGAAGCTGCCCTACCATTGTGTGACACCCCAACTACTATGAGTATTAGCCCTGATTTCGATTCAGTAGTGGGATGAGATGATCTCACCGGACAACTCATCTCTTAACGGACAAAACAAGTTTTCTAGTAAGATTTCAAAGTACATTTAGAAGACGACAAATAAAGACAAACGATCAATACTTTTAAGAATGAATTGATTCATGCATTCAACTTTTTTTAACAAATCAAAAAAAGAGGAAAGTAGAAAATGGTAAAAAAAAAATATTTTATTTTTATAATAATAAAATATAAAATAAACTGATTTTATAAATATTTCATAATTATTTAAAAATGTTGTAAATAAAATATATTTTTATTTGATACTTTTTATATCATTTGATTTTATATAAATATTGTCATCTTATAATATTATTATGAATTATATTATAAAAAAATTGGTTATGTAATTTAAAAAATTATTATTAATTATATTGATAAATAAAACAAAATTATTATAAATATTATACAATTATTTGTAAGATCCACATCTATATCTTTTCAAACAACTTAAAATTATCTCATCTCACTTTCAATCTAAATACAAAATTTTTAAAAATTATTTTAATTCATTTCAACTCATAAATTTTATTAATATTCATAAATCATTTTAACTCATCTCATATCACAATCAGACACTTAACCACCTTTGTTTTGATGGGCGATGGCCCCTCAAAAAAGGGTCCAGGTCCCCGATTGGTCAATCCAACTAGACTATTTCACTCCGGTATACGGATTCCAACTAATTTGAGTAATTTGTATTTGAAAATATTTGAGAAAACAAAATGAGGAAATTTGAGGTCACATACATGAATTTAGGACTAACAGATTTTTATCCTACATGTGAACCTGACACAAATCTAACGTAAAAATTAATGAGCCACAGCCGAAATGTTTGATACATTTAATTAGGTTTCGTTTGCATCTTAAACTCATATCAACTTATCATTATAATTTTTTTAAATTCTAATACAAAATATAATAAACAATTCAACTTTTTCAAATCTTAAAATAATAATAATATTAAAAAATAATATTCTAATAATATTTTATCATCTCAACTCAACTCAACTCAGCTCAGCTCAGTCCAACATCCAAACGCAGCCTTACTAAACTCAAATTGATATGATCCAAACCCGACTCAAACATTAACCCCCTTTAGAATCTTTAGATACAAAAAATGTTTCATCTTATCTTATTATTACAATTTTTTTAAATTCTCATACAAAATATAATAAACAATTCAGCTTTTTCAAATTTCAAAATAATAGTATACGTAATATTAAAAAATAATATTATAACAATATTTTATTCAATTTTCATCTCAACTCATTTCATTTCAACTCACTATCCAAACAGTACCTAAAGGCTTGTTTGAAAGATGGATGGTTTCATCTTATTCCATCTCATCTAATCTCATTTTTTTCCAAACATCATTCAAACACAATTAACACTTTTCAATTTGAAATTTTTAACTTTTTCATGTAATTATTATCTAATCATTACAACTTTTAAACAAAATACAAAAAATAATTCAACTTTTTCAAATCTAAAAAAATATTAAAAAATTATATTATAATAATATTTTAACTTTATAATATTTTTATTCAATTTTTGTTCTATTTTTCCAAAATCTCATCTATAAAACATCATAACTCAAACAATTTCACTATTATTTATAAACTATTTCACTACTATTTACAAATTTCTCATCTCATCTAATTTTCCGAACATTCCCTACCTAACAAGTTGATCTATCACACACAAACCCCACACAAATTTAACAATTCTACTAGGGCAGTCGGCCCTTACAAACGGTGGGCAATCGTTCCGACGTGGCAATTGCCATGTTAATTAAAAACAAAAAAAACCAAGAACAAGAAATGGGGGAAAGATGCTATTTTAGCTTCTTCTTCAAGTTTTTTCTTTTCTTCTGAAATATTCTAAGCTTTGGGTTGGAGTTGAAAAAACTTTCACATTGTGCTTGCTTTGATTGTTGAAAGAAAGTAGAAAAAAAATTGGGAAAAATGCTGAGTTTAGTCGCATGGGGTAAACATCATCGTCTTCTTCTGCGTTTAGTCTTCGGCGTCGTCATCTTTAAACAAACCGGTAAGAAATCACGGTGGGTCTTTGTCTTCTTCTTCACCGTGCTCTACCAATTGGGTCTTCATCTTCTTCCTCTCGGAGACAACTAGACATAAAAGTTGGATCAACAATGGCGCACCTACTCCCTCTCCATGTGAGTCTCCCTATAGCTGAGAGTTACAAAGCCTCTTTGAAGCCACTAAAGTTTTCCAAGAGAACTCAAGAGTCCAAGATATCTATTTACAATCCTAGAAAAGGTAAAAATGAAGAACTTTTTGCTTGGTTCCTGAGAATTTAAGAAAATGAACAATTGGGTTCTCTTTGGAAATTAAAAAAAAAAATCATTCACTTCAATGAGTATAATAATTACCATTGTGCGAAGTTTAGGGTCATATTTACTTGTTTTTTTCTCAGCAGCCTTAGGATGGTGTTCTTCAGTAATTGGTTTCATTTAATGCTAATAGAAAAGAAAAACTTCTCGTTTGGAAAGAAAAATCGTAGAGAGGGAAATAAATTTGGTTTGAAAAGTAGCAGAGAAATGAGGATGCGAGAAAGTTTAGAAGAATGAAAAACAATTCAAAATAGTGCATTTGGTCATGTTTGTCACATCAGCAGCCACTTACACGGCGCTTACCTTACTCGACTGAACTTAGTGTTTTTCCAAATTTAAATAGCTAAGGTTATGTACCGGCCGGTTGATTCATATACGACATGAACTTGATATAACAAGACAAATTGTAATATAATTTGTAAATAGTAATGAAATAGTTTAAATTGAAATGTTTTATGGGATTTTGAGAAATGAGAAAGCAAAATTTGAATATAAATATTATAAAGTTAAAATATTGTTAAAATATAATTTTTATTTTAGGATTTGAAAAAGTGAATTTTTTTGTATGTTTTGTTTGAAAGTTTAGAAAAATTATAATAATTAGGAAATGATTAGATGAAAAAATTAAATATTTGAAATTGAAAAGTGTTTGTGTTTCTGGTGTTTAGATATTAAGATAAGATGAAATGAGATAAGATAAAATAAAATGAGAAAAAGACTCTTAGTGCATGTTTGAGATTACGGTGAAAAATGTAACTTATACCTTTAACATTTGTAGCTTATAACTTAAATAATAAGTTCTATCATTAAAAATTTATGTACTGTTTGGTAACCATATATTTAAAGTACTTTGAAATATATTACATTTGTTTGGAAATAATTTTTCTGATGTAGAATAAACGATTGTTTGGTTTTTTTATTTTTATGAACATATCTTTAAAAGTTTAAAAGTTGTAATTATTTTAAAATAATTATGAATATTTTCATCCATTGACAGTCTTTTTAAAATTTGAATTATGTTCTGCATTATTCGGAAAATCTTGTTTGAAGAAAAGTACTAAAATGATATTTTCTCAAATGTATTTCTTAACTTAATTGAGATTAAAATTTACCTTAATATATAATACCAAACAAACTGATTTTTCTATTAAAAAACTTTTAAGGTTATTTAACATTTTTTAAAAATCTTAACACAATTCCAAAGTAGACCCTCCCTATCCAAACCAAGTCTTAACGCCTAGTCCTTCAAGAGGGGAAATCAAGCAAGTTATGAGTTATCTCGAGCTTTCCACCCCCAAGGGAAAAAGAACCATCCAAGGCAAAACTCCTCCCCCAAACTCTCAGATTTTAAAATGCTAAAATTCGTTGGGAAGTCCTTGGTGGCAAGCAAATCGGGAACACCGACTACGAGATAAGAACCACTTGGTGTCTGACGCAAGTGGTCGCTTTCCAACTTGAGTTGCTTCAAACCTGACAAAAATAGTTGAATTGGTCAAAAGCTCACGAGTACTGTTCCTCCATTTGTGATAACAATAACAATAATAAAGAAATAAAATCGATATCTATAAATTGACAAATAATCAATAGTCATATATATCCATGTCCGAGATTGATCACAACGCGCATCCATCCGCGCCTTGTCTTATTAACGCAAAAAAGAACAAAAAAGAGCTAGCTACACGGTCACGCAATTTATCTTTCTAACATGGCCTGCAGCGAGGCATCCACATCGGCATCGTCAATAATATAACAAAGACTATAAATATCAAATTGCGTGGTAGATTTGTATATCATCTGAATCTACAATATAAAATGGAAATATATATATATATAATTTCTTAGGAAGGAAAAAAGAACTTAAAGGCTTCGTTTGAAAATATAACTCATCTTAATTTATTTCAATTCATCATTATAATTTTTTCAAATCTTAACATAAAATATAATAAATAATTTAACTTTTTTAAAATTTAAAATAATAATAATAATAATAATAAATAATATTTTAATAATATTTTATTAACTCAACTCAACTTAACTCAATTTACTTCAACATTCAAACGTAATCGAAGAATTCACAAGCTAGCTCGGTGACAAGGGGATGCCCAGGGATGCAGTACGATCTTAGCATCATCAATCATCAACAATATTTAAAGGGTCACTATCACCACTATCACCACCTATTTAGTATTCATTGTTGATTTCAAATTTTTTATATTTTTATCATTTTCTTTTGAGTTTTTTTTTAATATCCTTAATCATTAAGAAAAAATTAAAAAAATATATAATTTTACTAACAATCACTTTCTTAATCATTAAGTAAAATAAAAAATTAAAAAATAATCAAATATAAAAAGAGTAATAAATAAGTAGTAAGAGAGTAGTAATCTTATTATTTTTTATATTTAAATTGCAAACTACAAGTAGCAGAAAGTTGAAACCGCGGTCTCGCCAATTTTTTGAGAAATAAAACAGCTCACCTTCAACACCCCCATCTTTTTTTTTTTGAACACAAGTTCTTCATTACTTCAAATTGTATTATGGCCTTTAGTCATTACAAGAGACATAATCTTTGGGTTTACATAGTCTATAGCTAAAACTTCATAACCCAATGAGACAACTTTTTGAGCCAGTTGATGTGCTACCTTATTTGCCTCCGTCTTAACATGCTGAATTTCCCATCTTATATCTATCAAGGCAGCTTTAGCATCCTCCACCATGCAACTAAGTATCCTATTTTGCACTTTGCTTTGTCTCATAGCATTGACTACTTGAGTTGAGTCCCCTTCTAAGATTACATTTTGCAGGTCCAGAGTTTTACACAACATTGTTGCTGTGATCATACCTCTTGCTTCTGCAGTAGCTAATTGTGAGCAAAAAGAAAGAGGTTGCATTAGAATGGCTAGAACCTCACCTTCATTGTCTCGGATCACCACTCCAATGCCAATTTTGTAGTCTGCTTCTTTGATAGCAACATCCCAATTCAATTTCAGTCAAGTTGGTGGTGGAGCTAATTTCCATGTTGTGTTGACTTGTTGATTTATTAATCTTTGTAAACCTCCATGCGATCCTTGTGCTTGTCTAAACTCTTGTTGTGCCTATTGAGCTCTGCTAAATAAAGATACTGGAGATAAAAAACCACCTTAAAAAATCCATTGATTTCTTCTAGTCCAAAATGCCCTTGCTATTTTTGCAAATGAACATATTTCATCTTGGCCAATTCTTTGAAACTTAGATAGAAAAATGGACCCAAAATCTTCCTATGTAATTGCAGCTTTTTGTATTTTCATGCTTCCTAAACTCCATACATCTTGTGCAGATGGGCATAACAAGAGAATATGTGCTGGGGTTTCACTTGCATTCTTACAAATGGGGCATAATGAATCTGCTGTGATCTTCTTTTTATACAGTTTTTGTTTTATAGGTAAAGTATCCTTACTTGCACGCCATATGAAAACTTTAATAGAATTTCTTGCTTGTAACTTCCATATCTGTTTCCATGTCTCTTTGGTCCCCTTTTGTTGAGGATTCCCTCATCTTACTTCTTTGTTGCTGATTATACAGGTGATATGGACTTCTAACTGAGAAGTCCACATTTGGTGTACCTTTCCACACCAATTTATCTTCACTAGCATTTTGTGATATAGGTATTTTTAGTATCTCCTTTACCTCATCCTCATTGAAAGCATTTTGTTGCATGTACCACCACCCACTGTTTTGATCAATTAATTCTACAACCCTTGCATTTTCTGTTAAGACTTTCATTGGTGACTGAATGCTGCATAGCTCAGTTCTTGGAATTCATTTATCCTACCACACTTTAATTTTTTGTCTATTTACAACTCTCCATATGCTTCATTCCTTTACTGTATCAATTGCTGAGAATATGCTTCTCCAAGCAAAGGAAAGTCTTGAACCTAGTTTAGCCTATAGAATAGAGGAATTAGGAAAATAGTTTGCCTTCAATATTCTAGTTGCAAGTGATGTTGAATTGGTGAGTATTCTCCATACTTGTTTAGGTAGAAGAGCTAGATTGAAGCTCACCAAATCCCTAAATCACATTCTTCCTTTTGTTTTGCTCATACTTAGGCTGTCCCAATTTTTCAAATGAATTTTTGAAGAGTTTTCTGGAGTTTCCCACCAGAAAGTTGCCATCAAAGCATTCAGTTTATTACATAATACATTTGGTAAAGAAAACACACTCATGCTATATGTCGGAATGGTCTAAATGAAAGCCTTAATCAGAATTTCCTTGCCAGCCTGTGAAAAGAATTTGTTCTTCCAATTCTCAATTCTTTTACTGACCCTTTCAACTATGCTTTGGAGTTCTCTAACTTTTGACCTTCCAATTAGAGATGACAATCCCACTTGTTTTTTCAAGTTCGAGGAGGCTCTTAAACCAACTATCTCCATGATGTAGTTCCTTGTTGATTACTTAGTGTTTGTACTGAAAAATAGTGATGTTTTCTCTCTATTGAGTTGCTGCCTAGATGCCTTCTTATAACCATATAAAATTTCATTGAACCCAGTCCATTCTTACATAAATGCCTTGCAAAACAGTAGGCTATCATATACAAAAAACACATGATTCATCCTTATCTTTCCCCTGGCTGTTGGAACTCCTGAAATGAGACCCTTCTGTACAGCTTGTTGCAGTTTGGCAATTAAGGCTTCAACACAAATAATGAATAAAAAATGAGATAATGGATATGCTTGTCTTAATCCTCTTAAGGGTTTAAACAAATCTTGAGGCACCCTATTAAGTAAAACTGAGAATGAAGATGATGTAGTACACCTTTGAATCAAGTTAGTCCACTTTGTGTCAAACCCCATTTTGAGCATTGCTTCTTTAAGAAAAATCCACTCTACTCTGTCATAGGCCTTACTCATTTCTAATTTCATTGCCATATAACCTTTTTTTTCATGTATCTTTGTTTTTATTGTGTGGAGTGTCTCATATGCAGCCAAAATGTTGTCTGAAATTAGTCTTCCTAAAACAAAGGCACACTAGTTTTGTGAAATGATGACTGGCAGAATTTCCTTCAA
Source organism: Juglans microcarpa x Juglans regia (assembly GCF_004785595.1). Classification (NCBI taxonomy): domain Eukaryota; kingdom Viridiplantae; phylum Streptophyta; class Magnoliopsida; order Fagales; family Juglandaceae; genus Juglans; species Juglans microcarpa x Juglans regia. The sequence goes on from NC_054595.1 coordinate 248,862, forward strand.
TCGATTGGCCAACACTTTTGTAATAATTTTGCAAAGCACATTACAGAGACTTATAGGTCTGTACTCTGTGATATTCTTTGGATTGTTGTGCTTTGGTATCATCACTAGGTATATATAGTTAATTGTTGACATATCTTGCTTAGAGCTTGAAAAGGATAGGATAGCTTCACATACCTCATCTCCCACTACTGGCCAATATCTTTGATAAAAATAGGTCTCATAACCATTTGGGCTAGGAGCTTTATAGGGACCCATTTGGAAAAGTGGATCTTTGATTTCCTCTTTGTTGAAAGGTAACAGTAATCTGTCATTCATTTGTTGGGTGACTTTCCTTCCGGTTGGCATTGAGAAAAGTCTTAGGGTGCGTATGGTTATCAAACTTACCTCAACTCATCTCAACTCATCATTATAATTTTTTCAAATCCCAATACAAAATATAATAAACAATTCATTTTTTTCAAATTTTAAAATAATAATAATATTAGAAAATAATATTCTAACAATATTTTATCATCACAACTCAACTCAACTCAACTCACTTCAATATCCAAACACACTCTTAATGTTATCAGGCTTAGAGGTTGTAAACAAGCCCTTATAGAACTGAGTAAAAGCCTTCCCATCTGTTCAGTGTCTGATATGCTTACGTCATTCTCATCCATGATTTGCAAAATTGTATTTCTCTTCTTTTTTTGACTTGCACATAGATGATACTACTTTGTGTTTTGATCCCCTTGGTGTAGCCATGCCACCTTAGCTTTTTACTTCCATTTTAAATGGTCCTTTCAAGCAAATCATCTTTTTCTTGTTGAATCTATTCCATCTGCTGTACTGAGTCTGCTATGAGTGTTTGCTGCATTTGTTGCAATATTTTTGTTTTCTGAAGTAAGCAGCTTTTTGCCTCATATTCTTTTTTATAGCTCCATCTCCTTAACTCACTCATTCAACTCTCTAGTTTTCCTTTATATTTTGCAATCCACCTGAATTTTCTCTCACTTGCTACCATGTCTCTTTTATCACATCTTCACAATAAAAAAGGTGGACCATCTATTTTCATATCTTCTCACTTGAGTGGTTCTGTTTGCCTTATTATATTGTTTTCCTCCACCAAATGTTGCACACCATTCAGAATTTGCAATTGTTTTGTCAAGCCTCTCCTTAGTAAAGGATTGGTCTGATCTATTATTAGCCCATGTGCACTTGCCTTTTATTGAACTCAAATCAGTTAGCTTGCAATCTTGTAACACCTTTATGAATGTTTTCATTTATTTTTCTCCTCTTCTAGCCCCTCCATACTTCTCACTTTGATATAAGATCTCGTTGAAATCTCCTGTGTAAAGCCACCTTTTGGGATGTTGAAGTTTAAGGTGTCTCAAAATACTCCACCCTTTGTCCCTATTTTCTGTTTGAGGATCACCATAGAAACATGTCATCATCTAACAGAAGTTTTTTTTATCAATCCATGAGTTAATATGCCTCTGTGAATAAGTCTGGATTCTGAGATTGACATCTTCTTTCCAAAACAAAGCCAATCCTCCACTAATTCCTATTCCTTCAACTGAAAATAAACGTTTGAAACTCAACCTGCTTTTGATAGCCTCTAGTTTATTCTTATGCATCTTGGTTTCCATAAAAAACAAGATGCTAGGCTGATAGGTCTTAACCAAAAGGCTAAGATCCCTAACTGTCCAAGGGTTGCTAAGCCCTCGGCAATTCCAACTTAGAAGCCTTATTTCTCCCGGCAGGGCTGATTAACAGCCTCCACTGATATATTCCACCCCCATCTTTAAGACTTCAATATTGTTCTCGAAATCAACATTTATGATTATATATACAACATGTAATGGGAAGAAAAATTCTACTTGTCATCTCCTATACTAGATACCTACATGTGATTTGTCATTTTTATCATTCTATTTAAATATACACATTGATGTGTAAATATGAATATTTAAATAGAAAGACAAAAATGATAAATCATATGTTAGTGTATACTGTGTGGATGATAAGTAATATTTTTTGGTATCAAAAATACTAATAATGGTTTCTAATATCAAATGGTAAGTAAATATGGATTGCCATTCCTTATAAAATGGATAGACTACAAAACACCATTAGTTTGAGCTTGTAGATCATAGTTTTAGCTTCTAGATCCAACTTTTTAGACTTTATTATTTGAAGATTGTATTGAGGAGATATGATTGTATATGAAATTTTCGACCTAGATTCAAAATAAAGTAGGTTTGAAACATTAGGCCCATATATGGATTGATAAGTCCAAGTATTGTCTAACCAAAACCCATTTATTTTTTGTTGTTAAATTCGTGATAATTGGAAACCAGCCCCATTTATTACTCCTAAATGGATCCAAATGATAGCAACATGTTGTAAAACTAAAAAAAAGTAGCAAGAGAATTAAAAGACCACAATATCTAGAATTAGTTCTTTAGGAGCTAAATATTATTTCTCTCAACTTTTTTGTTGTGAGTCTACTACAAATGCTCCTCAAGACACCATTTTTTAGGTATGGAGGATACATGATATTAAATGAGTACATGAACCTAGGGAATGACAATACTTGAATCAAAGGGATACATAAACATGTGAATAGAGATACATGAATATGCGAGAATTCTAATGTTCATCCATCAAATAAATTCCATGTATTTACAACACTTTCCCTTCGATGACCATACATAAAGAATATACCTCGTTAAAATCTTTCCAAAGAAAACCAAATGGGAAAAACTTATGGCAAAAGAAAAAGAGTACAACATTCTAATGTGTCTTTGAATGCTTTAGGATTGCCTCATTAAAACCTTGCAAAGGAAAGCCCTATGGGAAAAACTTTACCGAAGGAAAAAGAGTACAATCCAGATGATAATTGACTTCCCTTTGTAGGTATGTAAATATTCAATTTTTCATGATAAAATATCCTTGAGCCGTTGCATTCCAATATTGTGTACCAACTTTTAGAATGTTGCAGTTGGTAAAGTTTTAGTGAATAAGTTTGTCAAATTATCAATTGACTGTATTTTCTTGACATCAATGTCACCACCATTTTGAAGCTTGTGTGTATAAAAGAATTTTGGTGAAATATGCTTGGTCTTATTGCCTTTGATGTAGCCGCTTCTTATTTGCATAATACATGCTGCATTATCTTCGTATAATATTGTTGGGTCGCCTTTGATTGTGGGTAAACTACATTTTTCTTGAATATGCTGAATTACTGGTCTTAACCAAATACATTCACAACTTTCTTCATATATTGCAATAATTTCTGAGTGATTGGAAGAATTAGCTACTATTGTTTGTTTGACAGACTTTCATGAAATAGTTGTACCTCCATATGTAAATAGGTATCCTGTTCCTTTATGCAGATTCTATAAATAACTTGCATTTGTAAATTCAATTAATTGTGTGCTTGATTCTTTTGGATAAAATAATCTCGTGTCGATCATACAACGGAAGTAACGTAGAACATGTTTGACTCCATTCCAATGTCTTTGAATTGGGTGCATAACTATATCTTGATGGTAAGTTGACTGAAAATGCAATATTAGGTCTTATAGAATTTTCATGATATATTAAAAGACCAATTGCACTAAGATATGGTACTTCAGGACCAAGAATTTATTCATCTTCCACTTGAGGACAAAAATGGTTATTCTCAACATCAAGTGATCGAACAACTATTGGAGTGCTCAAAGTATGAGCTTTATTTATATAAAAGTGTTTCATGACTTTTTCTGTATATGTAGACTGATGAACTAAAATTTCATTTGAAAGATGTTTAATTTGTAAACTAAGAAAAAATCTAGTTTTTTCAAGATCTTTTATTTTAAATTCATTTTTCAAATAAATTGTAGTTTTCGTGAGCTGTTTTGGAATCCCAATGAGATTTAAATTATCCACATATACTGTAATAATTGTGAATCTAGACTATGACTTCTTAATAAAAACACATGGACAAATTAGATTATTCTCAAATCTTTTTTTCAATAGATATTCTCTAAGACGATTGTACCACATGCGTCCGGATTGTTTTAAACCATATAATGATTTTTGTAACTTGGTAGAATATCTATTGAATTATATGCTTCAGACACTTTATATCCTTAAGGGATTTTCATGTATATATTATTATCTAGTGATCCATATAAATATGCGGTAACCACATCCATTAAATGCATATCCAAAATTTCTATTACTACCAAGTTAATAAAAAATCTTAATATAATTCAATCCATTACAGGAGAATATGTTTCTTGAAAATCAATACTAGATTTCTGCGAAAAATCTTGTGCAACAGTCATGCTTTATGTCTCACAATATTTTTCTCATTACGTTTTTGTACAAATACCCACTTATATCCAACAGGTGTAACACTTTTAGCCGTTTGGACTGCAGGTTCAAATGCTTCACGTTTTGCAAGTGAATTCAATTTTGCATTGCATTTTTTCATTTTGGCCAGTTATTTCTACGTTGACATTTTGTGACGGTTTGTGATTCAATTTCATTATTACTTCCGGTAATGTTAATTGTAACTTTAAATGAAAATATATTGTCGAAAATAATTTTATTTCTATCCCATAATTCTCCTATACTTACATAATTTATTGATATTTCGTTATTTTCAAGTACCTGTTTCTCTTCAGGAGATTCCTCTTTAGGGGATTCCTTTTTAGGAGAATTTGATGGTGAAAGTTTAGATGAATCAATTCATTTTGTTACTTGTTTTGTGGGTATGGTTTCTTCAAGAATACTAATTTCTTTTACTTTTCTCTTTCATGAAATCTTATCCTTTGCACCAATAGGTCTTTACGCTTCAGGCATGTCTTAGATTTATTTAATGCTTGATTTCTTGATTGTCCTACAGGGACTTTAATCCACGTAGAGATATTAGCAACTGAAATATGAGATTTTATTATTTTCTTACTATCAGTAAATGCATCCGAGAATTGATTTGCAATACCTTGTAAATGAATAATCCTCTGAATTTCAAGTTCACATTAATTTGTATGAGGATCAATATGAGATAATGTCGATGCATTCCATGTTATTTCTTTTCATTCTCCAGACACATTTTCTTTTTCAAATGGTGGAAAAATTGTTTCATCAAAATGATAATTTTTGAAACGTGCTTTAAAAATATCACCAGTTAAAGGTTCAAGGCATCTAATAATAGAAGGAGAATCAAAACCAATATAAATACCAAGTCTTCATTGAGGACTCCTCTTAGTGCGTTTGGAAGGTACAATCGGAACATAGACAGTACAACAAAAAATATGAAGATGAAAAGTATTTGGTGGTTGAACAAAAGCAAGTTGCAATGAGAAGTATTTATTATTGGCAGTTGGTCTAATCCGAACTAATGATGTAGCATGTAAAATTGCATGTCCCCAAATAGAAACGATTCGGCCAAACTGTTCTAAGTATGTACATGGGCAACTGAATGTTCATCATGAATTCCTATTGACATGCAATAATGATCAAAGGCTTGAGATGTAAATTTTACTACATTATCCAATATGATAGACTTGATTAGATAATCAGGAAATTGAGCTCGTAATCTAATAATTTGTGCAAGTAGTGTAGCAAATGCACGAGTAAAGAGTAGATAAACATGTGACCATCTAATTGATGCATCTATTAAAATCATAAAATATTTAAATGGTCTACATGACAAATGTATCGGCCCACATATATCCCCATGATTTCTTTTTAAAAATGGAGATTAAATTACTACCTTAGAAGGGGGTGGTCTCAGAATAAGTTTTCCTTGAGAACATGATGCACATGGATAATCACTTGGTAAAAGAATCTTCAGGTTCTTTAGAGGATGTCTATGTGAGTTCTCAATTATTCATCACATCATAATTGATCCTGGATGTCCAACGATCATGCCTAAGCATAAAAATTTTTGGATCACAGCACTTCTGGTGCATTATAATATTTGATTCAATTATACTCATAGTTGTATAACATAAGCCCGGAGAGAAAGCTGTCAGTTTTTCTAATATGAGCTTCTAGCCCGAAATCATAGAAATAATGTAAACATATTCATTACAACTTTCATTGATGGTTTCAACATGATAGCCATTACGACGAATATCTTTAAAATATAGTAAATTTCTTCTACATTTTGAAGAATACAAAGTATCGTCAATACAAAATTTTGTTCATTCTGATAACATTATATTTGCTCTTTCTAAGCCTTCAATTAGGTTTAAAGAACCAGATATGGTACTGACATTAGCTCTATTCAATGTTAAACATTGAAAATATTTCTAATGTTTAAGAATTGTATGTGTGGTACAACTATCTGCGAGACATACATCTCCATCAATTTTCTTCAAATTAATCAATCGATCAATAAAATCTATACTTCCTTAATAAAAACAAAACGCATATAAAACTTTATTAATTTAAAGGAAAATTACAATGTATTCGAAAATAATAACTGGAATATAATGTGATTACAAGGCAAAGAAAGAAAATAAATTATTGTATCCAAAATCATCACTAATTAAAAAATTTGTATTTTCGTTGGTGCTCACAAAGATTTAGAAACATCCATATGGGTGAGATCCATTCCATTTGAGGTATAAGTTGAATCTACTGGATTCTTGTGATTAGCTAAATTCATTTCGACCCCCTTTTCCTTTTCTTTAATGGAGGCATGATATAGGTTTATCAAATATTTTGGTGTATGATATGTAGGACTGTGCAAACTCTCCGCCCACTCCGACTTCGTTCGACTTTCACTTTGATTTCAACTTCGACAGAGTCGGAGTGTTCAGAATGCAGAGTTAGAGTTGGAGTTGGAGTTTGGAGCTTCAAGGAGCTCCGAACTCCAAACTCCAAACTTTGAACTCCGAACTCCGACCATTTTTTAAAAAAAAAAAATCCAGAAGATTTTTTTAAAAAAAAAAACTAAACGACTTTGTTCCACTTAATGTGGAATGTCGTCGTTTCTTCACACGGGGGTCCAAAACACAGGACCCCCTTCCTTCTTCCTTCTTCATTCTTTCTTGAATCCCCTTCTTCCCTTCAAAGTTCTGAATCTCTCCTCTGGGCCTCTGTGAGTCTGTTCCCTATTTGTTGCCTCTGTTCCCTCTCTGCGCCTCCGTAGTCCGTTCCCTTTCACTTCTCAGACCAGCCTCCATTCAGCCATTGCGACACCTTAACTCGTAAGTATAGTCCGACTCCGAGTCCTAAATCATGTAATTTTTGTAATTTTTTTTCCTCATGTCGTTGGGTTGCCTGGAATTAGTTGTTTTGGGTCCAGTTGTCGGTTATTAGCCTGTTGTAATGAACCTTGTGTTGTATTTAGGGCCGGCTCAAGGGGTAGGCAACTAAGGCCACCTCCTAAGGCCCCCCATGTTGACACGGCTCCGAAAAGAAAAAAAAATTATATATATATATATATATATATATTATATGATCCTGAAAAGTAAGCTATAGAAAAAGTATTAGTTAGCATAAAAGATAGAAATTTTTTTACCTAAAATAAAATCAATCTTAAATGGTAAAATTTGATTAAAAAAAACAGTAAATATAGAAGTTTTACTAAAATATATCTTACTTAAAATGTATAAAATTTTCAAACAATAGTGAAATTGGAATAGAAGTAACAAAATAATAATATATTACTCTTGAATATTTTATAAAATATAATGTTTATTTTGATATCAATGGCCTTATTTGTTTTTATAATGAAGTATATATATGGACAATGGATAATATTTTATTTACAGAAAAATTAGATCCTATTTTAAATTGTTATAGTACTAATAGATATTATTATTCAGAATAATATTAATATTTATTTTGCATTTCAGAAAATTTTAATATTTAATATTTAAATATTATTATCATTTTTAAATTAAATCGTCATGTACTTAATCGTTGACTTAAGCCACAAAATATATTGAGCCGCCCCCGGTTGTATTAAGGAAATGTGATAGACTTGAATCAGGTTGATGCATTGGAAATGCAATATGCATGCACTATGTTTGACAAAATGTGTAAGATGAACACAGGGAGAAGATGATGAAAATACGGGAATAATATTAAATAGTCATGCTGGAATTCATTACATTTGTTGGGTTGCTTGTAAATGTAAAATGGTGGAAGTTGTACGTGAGACTCATCTTCAAATGGGTGTGATAATTATAATTTGATGATTTATAATGTGGGTGCAAATTTGTACATGCAGTGGCTTAGTTCTCACCCAGTATATATTTGGCAAAAAGTAGTAGTAGTGCTTCGTGTGTGAAAAGCAACCAATTAACCTCTGCAAGATCACTTTATGTTACGGATTTTGCTTAGTTATTAAGCTTGTTTTGATGCAAAGCTAGCAAGCATATAATATTAGTGGGTTAGTACGAAATTCATCTGGCCATGCATGCATTAGTGCGCCTAATCCTTATCTCTTCCTACAAGTATTATTCCATGCTAGCTATAAGGCTGCATACATATACATTAAATGACTGTGGATAGGCTAGTACGAGTATAAAATGTGTAAGTTTCTAAAAATTCTCAGTAAGTAGAAACTACTACTGCGAGAATTGCCACAGTAAGTAAAAATTCTCAATAAGTTTCTAAAAATGACTGCAGATTTTGAAGAATGCATGCATGCTAGCGCTCGTACTAGTCGATTAATACAATTAATGTCTGAAATTAGCAAAGATGGAAGCTGTTTTTCCAGTACTTCAATCCCATTAATTCATTATCATCTTAATTAATTAGTGCCAACCATGAAATTAAAGCTGTTTTTACTTTTGTTGATTAATTTATTCATGAGTTTTTCTCTTTTATGGAAATCATGCACTTTAAGTTTGGGTGGCAGCCCATTAATATTTCTTTAGCCTTAGCTTCCAGGATTTTTCTCCATCTTAAATGAGTTGATGCCTTATAATATAGCCTAGTTATTTTTTAAACTAATTTTTTACTTTTAATTTATTTTTTTAGCTTTTTGTATTGTGATATGGATGCTAAATCCAGTGGGGACGATCGTTCACAAGGGGATGTGGCGGATGTCAGTCCTACTGCTTCTATAATGGTGGGTACTTCCACCCTTAGAGCCACATCTAGAGCCACATCCAGAGCAGCTACATCATGTGCAAGTAGTCGGCTCCCAGTAGATATAGAAGATGAGGATATGTTCAACGAAAAGGAAGAGATGCCCATTGAGCACGATCGACCATTATGGCCTTCTAAAAAAAAAAAAGTCGTCGACATGAGAACATTTCACCAAAATTCTTAGTGATTGTGCGAACCGCAAGCAAGATGTCACTACTATAGGCAACTTTGTAGTTGCCATTCGAAGAAGCAAGGCACCAGTGTATTAATAGCACATCTTAATGTTTGCTAGCGGTATAAGATGGTGAAGGGATTGGATACCACTGATCAAACCAAGCTCAATTACGAAACTTCTACGGCCACTGATGGTACACAGGTTAAGAAATTGGCCATCACACAATACAGTGAGAATATGTTGAGGGAAATGCTTGCAGAGATGATGATTACTGATGAGATGTCCTTTACCACAGTCAATAAAAGAGGCTTTTGAAAGTTTGCACAATTTATTGAGCCACGATTTCTCATTCCATCACGGTATACAGTGATGCGAGATTGTATGAAGAGACATGAGAAGGAGAATGCAAAGATGAAGAAGATGTTTATTACCACTGGCCAGAGAGTGTCATTTACATTTGACACATGAACGTCCATACAGAACATCTGCTACATGTATATCACAATACACAACATTGACAGTGAGTGGAAGTTGCAGAAATGAATTATCGGCTTCAAAGAAATTGTGGATCATAAGAGTGCATCCAATGAGGCGAAGATGGATGATTGTATAAAGGATTGGAGAATTCAAAAAGTGCTGTGTATTACAGTTGACAATGCCAGTGCCAATGACACTACAAATGTGGAAAATGATGGTGAAAGATGATGTCATTCGTCAGCATGAGTTTATTCATGTTTGATGTTGTACTCATATCATCAACCTCATAGTTGTTGAGGGGTTAAAAGAGGTTGATTATTCCATTACCAGAGTCCGCAGCATTGTGCGAAATGTGAGGGCTTTCCCCCAAAGGCTTGCCAAGTTTAAGGCAATAGCAGAACAATTTCATATTGGATGTTCTAGTATGTTGTGCTTGGACGTTTTGACTTGATGGAACTCTACATACATGATGTTGGATATGACACAGAAGTACCAAAGAGCATTCGAGTGGATGGAGGTTGAAGATGGAGGCATGAGGTATGCTTTGTTAGAGCCAGTAGGACAAGGGCTCGGTGCGCCGGATGCACATGATTGGACTAGTGTGAGGTATTTTGTTCCATTTTTGAAAATTTTTTATGACATAACTATGCGGATATCTGGATCCAAACATACGACTGTGAACTTGTACTTCAACGAGCTCCCGGGGCTTCACTTCCACTTGCAAAATAGTTGTGCTGACTACAGGGGATTGTTATCTGCTATAGCTACGAGGATGAAGACCAAATATTATAAATATTGGGAGAAAATTGATAAGATAAATAGATTACTATTTGTGGCTATGATCCTTGACCCTCGATATAAGTTGGTCGTTATAGAATTTTGGGTAAATTCAATCCTTAGGGCAGTGAAGGCTGCAGAGTTTATTAGAGTGCTAAAAAGTGATATTGATGACTTATACAATCACTATAGCAATAGTGGTCAGCCTTCATCCACAATTGGTAGCTCCTCACACTCGAGGCCGATGGGGTCAACAGCTTCCTTAGATGATACTAACCCATCTGGAGAGGGTACAGACCATCTTATTATGCAACAATATCCTCAACTCATTACAACGAGGAATATTATGCAGTATACATTTGAGATTGAACGATATTTTATAGAAGTTGTCGAGGCACCTAGTGGAGTATTTCAGTTATTAACTTGGTGGAAGATTAATTTCGCCAAGTATCCAGTCATTTCCCATACAGTCCAAGATGTACTAGCCATTCCTATCACTACGATTGCCTCGGAGTTGGAGTTTAGCACTGGAGGTCGTGTGTTGAATGCATATCAGAGTTCATTGTCACCGTCAACCGTTGAGGACCTCGTTTGCACACTGAATTCGATAAGTGAAATGCCCATTGGACTAGATACCGTTGGCATTGATGCTAAGAGCTATAGGCTTGAATCGGGTAACTTTATATGCTTTTAAATAATTATTCAATTATTTTTAATTCTTCATTTTTTTAACTTCTACTTTTTATGATTTTATAGATCTAATTGTGAACTCTAACATAATTGCCGATAATTGAGAGTCTGAGATGGATGCCCCTTGAGAGTTGGGATGGAGTTGAGGGATTATGGACTATGGAGAATCCCCTTTCTTGGTGAGAATCAAATTCTACTTTTACCGTGTTCAATTTATTATCAGTTTTTTCCCTAGTATTGATTGCGACTTTCTATCTTCATTTTAGGTATGACCAATGGACCATTGAGTGAAATCCTTACTGCACAAGTACACATAGTATTTATGTAGTTATCTCTAAAGACTAAGTTACTGTTCAGTGTTGTAATAAATGAGACTGTTATAACTTATGGCTACAAGGTATACTGAGTTTTTCTTTGAGTAATTTTGAGTACGGTCTCCTTGATTTTTATAGTTTTTCTTACCATGACCACGTCCCCAACCACATCCATGATTTCCTCAATGATTATGAAATGAAGTTCCATTTGCTTTAGGGAATGGAGTATAACTAGTTGGATGAGATTGATGATTTTTCATTGAAAGCTCATTGCCCTGTTCAGCCACTAATAGACAAGATATTAGTTCAGAATATTTTGTGAACTTGCGCTCTTGATATTGCTACTGCAGGAGCACATTCGAGACATGGAATGTGGTATATGTTTTTTCTAACATATCTTCATCAGTGATTTTCTCATCACATAATTTCAACTGTGAGCTTATTTTGAAAACTGCAGAGTTGTACTCAAACACTGTTTTAAAATCTTGCAACCTCAGGTGTATCCAATCATAGCGAGCTTTTGGAAAGATAACAGTCTTCTGGTGCTCGTATCTCTCCTTTAGACTATTCCATAAAATCAAGGGATCTTTTATAGTGAGGTACCTAGTTTTCAATTCTTCATGCGAATGATGACGAAGAAAAATTATTGCTTTAGCACAATCCTGCACAGACATTTTATTATTTTCTTGGATAGTTTTTCCAAGGTTCATTACATCAAGATGGATTTCAGCATCTAAAATCTAAGATAAGTAATTATTGCCAGAAATGTTGAGAGCAACAAATTCTAATTTTGTAAGATTCGGAATTATCTATAACAAATATATTAAAAATCAAATAAATAAATATTATAAGATTTAGAATATGCAATAATTATAAACTTTATGAAATCATATAAATTGCATTAACAACATAATATTTACTTCAAAGAGTATTGCATAAAATATATGTTATAGCATCATTTGAAAATATGAACATATCATGATGATTATAAAATGACATTATAAAATTGTGACATGACTTACAGCGACTAGAGCAATCTCACAGATAGTTTTCAACATCAAATAACATGACAATTGGCTTGAGCCTCGTGTCGATAACGTGTTGTAAAACTAAAGAAAAATAGCAAGAGAATTGAAAGACCACAATATCTAAAATTAGTTTTTCAGAAACTAGATATTATTTCTCTCAACTTCCTTGTTGTGATTCTGCTACAAATGCTCCTCAAGACACCTTTTTATTGGCATAGAGGATAAATGATATTAAATGAATGAAAAATGCTATAGACAACCAGCCCGTATCTTCGTTGCAGCGTCGCGTCCGACGTGGCTAAAATGAAAACACATCGTTTTACAAAAATGGAAAATAGAAGGGGCTCTGGATCGCCCTCAGCTTCTTCATCGTCGTCTACAACAAGTCATTTTGGATCGCAAGCTCTACAAGTGGCCCTTCCCGATCTCGCTCACCATGATTCACATGGCCTTCTGCTCCCCCATCGCAAGCTCTACAACTGGCCTTCTGCTCGTCCATGTCTTCAAGGTCGGCGAGGAGCCCGCCTCCATGACCCGAGACCTCTACAATAGGTCTGTCGTCCCCATCGGCACCCTTTACTCTCTCTGCCTCTGGTTCTCCAATTCCACTTATATCTACCTCTTTGTCTCATTCATCCAGATGCTCAAGGCCTGCATGCCCGTCTCCGTCTACTCCATCGGCCTTGTCTTAAAAAAGGACACTTTCAAGTCCGACACCATGCTCAACATGGTCTCCATCTCCCTCAGCGTCACCATCGCCGCCTTCGACGAGGCCAAGTTCGACTCATGGGGCGTAATTCTGCAGCTCCTAGCTATCGCATTCGAGGCCACCCGGTTGTTCTTGATCCAGATTTTGTTGAATTCCAAAGGTATTAGCTTGAACCCCATCCATCGCTCTTCTATGTCGCCCCGTGTTGTTTGCTGTTCTTGTCCTTGTCGTGGACGATAATGGACTACTCTTTGTTGAGGGACACTTCCAGTATCCATTTGGATTTCATGATCTCCTGGAAGTGGGAGAGAAGACGGAGAAGGATCGGGGGCTGTGATTGGGGGAGGGAGAGTAAGGGTTTGTGGGGTTGAAGCACCGGTACCTTGGAGTAGAAATAGAAACGGAGCTAGAGATGGTAGAGTGACGAGAGTCCATGAAGCCCGATGGAACTTGCGAGTGTGAGCAGGGGATAGGACGAAGAGAAGAGACCCAAAACCATCATGGGTTCGGTTGTGACGTGGAGAAGACAAAGAGACGAAGAAATGGAGAAAATAGAAAGAGAAAATGGGGGGCGAAATGAAGACGAAGAGAGGTCTGCGGCTTTCTCGAATTTGAAACATAATTTTGGAGATGGAGGAAGAAGAAGATGAAGAAAATGTGGATTGAAAATGGGGATGGAAACTAGAGCCCCTTCTATTTTCCATTTTGCAAAACGACATCATTTCTATTTTAGCCACTTCGGACGCGATGCCGCAGTGGGGATATGGGCCGGTTGTCCGTAGCATTTTTGTAAATGAATACATGAACTTAGAGAATGACAATACATGAATCAAAGAGATACATGAACATGAAAAATAGGGATACATGAATATTTGAGAATTCTAATAGTCATCCATCAAATACATTCCATGTTTTACAACACAACATATTTACTCTAAATCTTCTAGCCTTTAGGATTTCTAAAACCCATTCTCAAAATAAATTGAGTAAAATCTGTATAGCCATAATATTAGGTTTTTTAGGTCTCATTAAAAGGACTGTATGGCCTGAGAACTAGAAAAACAATTGAGGCTATTGTGAATCTGGAAACTTTGTATAGCAATCGTAGGTGATGTTTTTTTAAAGTATTATGTATGTATGACCTTTTATTGAAAGCCTACTTTTTATGCACCAAGTTTTGATGATAGTGATTTTTAAATGTCATGTTATTATGTGTTTTACATACATCATATATTTTCATTTATGGTTATGATGAGCTACGTCATTATGTGTTTTAGATGCATCATGGTAAGAAAGATGAAACAAAATTATGAAAGAAGATTTAAGAATTGTCATAAGAGATGCATGATATCAATGCAGTTATGAGTAGATGTGCAAGTCATGGACCTAAGTGTGATCTACCATAGTATGTCATGATAAGTTAAGTGGTTCCCCTTGTGGGCATAGACAGTAGAACTGGTGCTCAACCCTACACATGAGGGTTAATGAGTGTGTATAGTACATGTTACATGTTTATCTTAGTATAAGTATTAAGTATGCACACTTTCAAGAAAATCCTATGTTTATTATGTTTACTATATGACATACTATTTATTGAGTATTCGACATATTTTGGTTGTTTGTTTATTTTCAATGTTTTTAAAATGTCCAAGTGAAAAAAATAGTGTTGACAAGTTGACAACCGTGCATAGATCATGTGTCAAGGGATTTTTAGATTTAGTTAATAAGTGCATTTTTCTTTTCATTAAAAGATCATTTTTAAATTTTCTTGCTATGAGACTATATTTTTGTTATTTTTTGGGGATTTATTTTTGATGAATTAGGTATTTTTATCATGTTGGGTCTTTACCAAGAATAGTTATGAAAGTACGTAACACTCCTAACCTATAGGAAGAGGGTGTTACAATAGTGTTTACTCATCTTACAACAACCAAAAGGGTAAATATTTAGGAGCACCCTCACACACACACTAGCAACTTGCACGTATCCTCCATTGGAAGTGCTACTGAATCTTATCAAGATGAAACAAAATGTGGAATTTTTTAGAACATAACAAATCAAATGTTTAGAACTCATTATAATGAAATCATAATAGGACATGCATTTCTCTAGTTGTTGTAAGACCAATTAGACATTTATAAAATAGTCTTGATAATTTTTTTATATATGAGAAATTAAAATAAATGCATTACAAATAGATCAATCTAAATGCATTACCATAGAAAACAAAATAGTAGATATGATAAATTAAAGACCAATCATGAATTAAAGCATAAATTGGAACCTAAAAATAAGAATTGCATTTTGTAAAATGATAACAATATTAGTCCAACTACTTTTATTAATTTTTATAAATTATTGCACAAAATAAGATGAAGATAATTTCTATTTTTTCATAATATTATAAAGGAATAATCATAGTAGTTTTTAAATCCAAAAAGAAATATAAGTATTTTTTTTTTTATAAATTATCATGCATAGAGTGCTTGCACCGAGGTGATTACCCTGAAGAGTAACAGTGCTCATTCCAAGGCGAGCATCACAAGAGAAGTGTGAAGGTTGCCCTAGGCAAGTAGAGGACAAAGGGAAACAGGTCGCCCATGGAGGAGAAAACAATCACACTCAAGGAAAGCAAAAAGTGATTGCCTTAGGTCAAGCAATAGTAGCTTACATCGGGTGAGCAACAACATCTTGCACTAGGTGAGCAAAGAGTGCTTGCAACCTGGATTAAACACTCTGAAGAAAAATAATACTTGCCTAAGGGAAAGCACAACGAAAGGAGTGTGAAACTTGCCGCCTGTCTAGGTAGAGTGGAAAGGGAGAGTGCTCACCCCAGTGAAAGAAAAAATAAAACTCAAGGTGAGCATAAGTGCTGGCAACCAATGATACTTTAGGCGAAACCCACAAGTTGTTTCACATCAGGGATAGACAATCATACAATTTCAAATTGGCTACAAACATCAGTTGTAGGGTTACCATCAAACAAAGCAAAACAATCATGCATCAGTCATAGGGATAGAAAATGTTTCCCCAAAACACAACCTAATTACATATGACAATGACCAAATTCTAAAAAGGGCTAGAGATAATTTAGACTGGACAATCGAATGATGAAATAAACAGATGAGAGAAATTAATTTCGTATGCCATACAGGCTATACATCCTAACCCATCATAAAGCTCATGGATAAAAGTGTAATGTAGCCATCAAACATAGATCACTATAACTAGATGAATAACAGCTTTTATAATAGAGGTAGATATATATATATATATATATATATATATTCTATAATCTTCTATATTAAAAGTGGCTATCACTCAAGAATACTGGTTTTTGTTTCATGACAATACATCTTTACCCCCCCTTTTTTTTTAGTGTAAACTTTCCTTTATTCATATTCATAAATTACATAATCTGTCTCTGGTCAACTGACTATGTATAAACTCAGGGCCATCCTCAATCCATACCCTCTCATTCTCTAATTAAAAATTTCCCTAGCTAGAATGTGGGCCATTGTATTACTATTCCTACATGAGTATTACACTCAGGTTTATACATCAGAAACTCTTTTACATCTTCTATAATGTGATCCATGTAGGACATGTCTTCCTTATCACTACTTACAACGTTGACAATAGCCTGAGCATCCCATTCTATAACTACTTTTTGAAAACAAAGATCCTTGCATAACTCTAGGGTATGCCACAGTGCCAAACATTCAACCAGTGCAGCTTGTGTCACATTGTTTTTTCGTCCACAAGTAGTAGCCATTACCTCACCCTTATCATCTATGATAAGAATGTCTATCCCCATCCTCTTGTTCTATTGGTTTAAAGAAGCATCCCAGTTGGCCTTTACAAAATTTCTATTTGGTTTTTTCCAATTCTGCAATATCCCCCCAATCTGTGATGCAGAAGAAGTTCCCCTCAAACTCAATTGTGCTAACTAGAATTATTGAAGGCCATCTTTTGTTGATCTTATTACTCTGCTAGGGCTTTGAAACCTTTCTTCAAATATGTATTCATTCCTTCTGAGCCACAATTTCCTCATGGCATAAACGATTAGTTATAAGTCAGCCTTTTTCAATTTCTCCATTAGTTTCTCCAAAAATTAAGAAAGTTATCTTTTGCAGTTCCACACCCCACTTCTGAACTGGGCTAGGAGGCTCTGCCTACACATGATTTGTAGTTGGAAAATTCCAAATTACATGTATGACATTCTCCTCCTCTCTAAAGCAGATAGGTCAGAGAGGGTTTTCCACCATCTTCTTGCAAAAAAGATTTTTCCTTGTTGCCAGTAACTCGTTCCCTACTTTCCAAAGAAATATTTACACCATTCCTAGCACATTCAACTGCCAAATATTTTTTCATCTTGCATCCATGACCTGTTCCATCGAGGTTTCTCTCAGACTTGATATTTTCCTATCAAGTTCCATATAATAAGCACTCCTCACAGTGTATTGACTCTTCTTTGATGGTCCCCAGACGATTCTATCCTTTGAACCCACTCTACTAATTGGGATACTATAGATTTGCTACGCTCCCTCTTTCATAAATTGGCCTTTAATAAATCGTCTTTCCACTCTCTTGTTTGATCATCTATCAGCTCCCCTACCCTTGAATCACCCTTTACTATAGAAATAGGTGAAGGTGGGCACTTTTGACCCCATATTTTATGTTCCTTCCATTCCCTACTGTTAGAATCAAGCGCTTACCAGTAGGCCAAAAGCAATTGCTATTAGCAGAGGCAACTTTATTTCCATATACAATTTGGCAGTGTAGAGCCCCACATCTATACATGCTGCGGGTGGGCATGAGGGGCTGCGCAATGCATAAAAGTTGCATCGGCGGGTTAGGCTGTCAAGTACCTAGAGACTCCCATATATCTAGCGAGTCCCTAAGGGAGATTGTTGAATCCTATAATCCAACAATCTCCCTCCGTCTCGGGGGACTTGAACCCGTAACCTCGCTCTAATACCACTTGTTAGGATTAATCGCTTATCACTAAGCCAAAATCAATTGTTGTTAGCAGATGCGCAACTTTATTTCCTTATACACTTTGGCAGTGCAGAGCCCCACATCTATAGGTGCTGCGGGCGGGCATGAGGGGCTTTGCAGTGCACATAAGGTGCATCGGCAAGTTAGGCTGTGAAGCACCAATATACTTCCATAAGCCTAGCGAATCCCTAAGGGAGATCACTAAATCCCATAATCCAACACCTACCCTCCATCTCAATCCTTCTTTTAATAAGCCAATAGATCCCTATATACTTATCCATATCATAGAAGACCTACTCCCCAATTTAGCTTCCAATATAAAGGTTTTACTGAAATATTTTTCTCTGTATATCACAATTTCCATAGAGTTTGGATTCTGCAGAAATTTCCAAACTTGTTTTGCAAGTAGCGTTGTGTTAAAACTCTCTAGATCCCTAAATCCCAACCCTCCTTTAACCTTCTGAATACCCATCTTCTCCCAACTTCTCCACTGGACTTTCCTCTCATTCTGTTGATGTCCCCACCAAAACCTTGAAAACATAGTATTCAAGTCTTTACACAGAGTTTTAGGTATCTTAAATACACTCATTGTGTAGGTGTGAATAGCTTGTAAAACTGCCTTAATCAATATTTCTTTCTGTGCTTGGGTTAAGAAAATATTTTTGCAGTTGCTAACTTTCTGCCATACTCTATCTTTGATGCATCTGAATCTGTTGTATCTTGACCTCCCCACTATTGTAGGAACACCAATATACTCATAACTTCCACACAACAAAGCATCCCAAGCCCTCACAATTTGTTCTCTGTCCTCTTCTCTTGTATTAGTGTTGAAGAACACAACTGTTTTTTTTTTTTTTTTTAACAGCTATCTCGATGCTTTGTCATATTTATGTAAGATCCCCTCATTCTATTCCATTCTTCAAGCCTGGCTCTACCATACAATACATAATCATATGCAAATAGTAGATGGTTAATTCTAGTGCTCTCCCTAGCCATTGTCACCTCTTTTGTGTGGCCTCTTAAGTCATAATTGTTAAGTAAAATACTTAATCCTTCTGCACATATAATGAAAAAATAAGGTGAGAGAGGATCTCTCTATCTTAATCCTTTAGATAGATAAAACTACCTTCCAGGTCTGCTATTGATGAGAACAGAATAAGACACCGAGGTGACATATTTCGTGATCAATTCTATCCATTTATCATAGAAACCTATCTTCTTCTTCATCTCTTCTAAGAATCTCCACTCTATCCTGTCATACACTTTAGACATGTCCAACTTAATTGCCATGCTTCCCATTTTGCCCTTTTTGTCTTGATTTCATTGAATGCAATGCTTCATATGCCATAATTATGTTGTCTGTTATCAGCCTTCTTGGTATGAAGACACTTTGTGTGAGAGATATAATGATTGATAGGATCTTCTTAAGTCTGTTAGCTAACATTTTTTATATGATTTTGTACAACATGTTACAGAGGCTTATAGGCATATATTCACTAACAGTTTTAGGGGTCTTGACTTTGGGAATAAGAGTAATAAAAGTATAATTCAAAGAGGGATTAAAAGTGTTACCATTGAGGAAGGAACGAACTCCTTTACACACCTCATTGGCTACTATACTCCAATTATTTTGGTAAAAACACTCCCCAAAGACATCTGGACCAGGTGACTTCAAAGGTGCCACCTGCTTGATTGCTTCTTCCGCTTCACCTCTTGTAAAATACCTTATTAGAGCCTCATTCATCTCATTTGTAACTCTTGGCTCCACCTCCCTCAAGCAGCTTTCAATGTCTTCTAATGAAGGCCCATTAGAAGCTAAGTGCTTAACTCAATTTTTTGTTAAACATTTTATTCATTTAAGCAGCTTAATAATGCAGTTTTAACACTTTATCAAGAAGCAAACAATTTCTCAGAGTAACAATTGAAAGCCCTTTCAACTTCATCTCTACTTGTAAGGCTTCTATTGTTTGCATCGAAAACCTGCTTAATAGTGTTCTTTCTTCTTCTTTGACTGGCACAGGCTTGAAAACATTTTATATTTCTATCCCCAAGCTTGTACCATTCTCTCTTGGCACTTTGTCTCCACTTTAATTCCTCCTACTCTAACAACATTCCCACTTTTCTGTGTATCTTGCTAATCTCCTATGCATTGTGTCTACCCTCATCTACTAGCATTAATCATAGAGATTCTGTATTTTCTTTTATCTATGCTAGATTCCCACTTTTCTTATTTCTGCTCCATTTTGATAGGCCCTTACTGCATCTTCTTATAAGTGATTGTATCTTAAACTGAGGGTCTTTCTCAACTATTTCTTTCACCCATTCATTCCTTATCGCTTTCTCACACCCTTCTTCAATGGCCCAACTAGCTTCATACTTGAAGCCCCTTCTCCCACACATTTGTTGTTGTTCTGTGATAATTCTTTGAAGTAAGATGGGCCTACAATCTGAACTGCTTGCTACCAACACCTTCACCCATGCATCCTTGTGATTCTCAAACCAATTCCGATTAGCAGCAGCCCTATCAAGCCTTTCTTTTGTGAATGTTTCATCCACATGTCTATTGGTCCATGTAAATTTGTCTCTCATCCACTCCAAATCATGTAAACCTTCATCTCTAATGCATCTTTGAACTGCTCCATTTGTCTTTCCTACCTCAGTTTGCTTCCCACTTTTTCATCTTTTGTTACAATCTCATTAAAATCCCTGATAACACACCATGCTTGATGATTAGTTGGTTTTAAGGATGCCAACAACTTCCAAGCCTCCTATCTCCTACTAGTCTCTACTTCTCCATAAAAGCCCGTTAGTAACCACTTCATTTTCGTCCCTTCCTCAGTATTCCATGCACTACTATGCCCTTGAGAATAATTTAGAATTTCTAAATTAACTTCACCACTCCACCATAGTGCCAAATCACCCCATCTTCCTATAGGATTTACCACGAAACACCCATCAAGGCTCAATCTTCTTTTCAGCTTCTCTACTTTTCTAGCAATAATCTTTATTTCCATAACAAACACTACATTGAGTATTTTTTTTTTCCTTTACTAAGGAGCAAAGGTCTTGAACTGTTTGAGGATTCCAAGCCCTCGAACTGTCCAACTTAAGATTTTCATTGCGATTGGCAGGGCTATTTACCAGCCACTACCAATTCATTGCCACATAAAATTCCAGCCCCTTCACAATCATATCTACCCTTCTTATTGCCCTTTTCGTTTAGATTACCATCAATTCCATCACTCACTCCACTTTTAGCAGGAATACAACAAACTGATGATTTAGACTCCTTACCTTTGGCTCGAGCTCTTCTCTTCCATGTTCCTTTGTACTGAGTCTATCCTCTTGCCTCTTTGTCACTTTGCACGTTATTTTCTACATGGGCCTTTGCATTACTGAGTTTATTAGGCCTTTCATCTTCTGTTTCACTTTGGGCTCCTCTTTGACCCACATTCTTCTTTATTCTCTATCTCTTTTCTCCTTGATTTCAGTCATTTCCTTTGTCGTCATCTCCATAGTCACCATGCAAGGTCCCCTTTTAGTTTTCTTTACAGTATCCTTTTGACACTTCACTCAATCCTATTTTATTTCTATCACCAACCTCCTTTCACCATCCCCTATTTCATTTTCCCTTTTTGGGGCCACATCCTTCCCTTCCACTTCAATCCCAACTCCACTTTTTCCTGCAATTATACCTTCCCTACCTTCGTCATTTCTCCAGCTTTTATTTGTTTCCTTCCTCACCCACTTCTCTCCTTTTCCACTTCCTCAAGACCTAAACTATTCTCAATTTGTATACTGCTATACATCCCTTTTTCCACTTGTCGACCTTGCACGAAGCCACACCCCATATTGAGCATCTTCTTCTGTAAACCTTTTTCCGATATTACTATTTCTGAACAGCTTTGAGTACCATGGACTATTCTTCTGCAAGCAAAACTAGTTGAGGCAGTTTTTCGTATTTGAAAGGGACCCATAACTTTTCCCTTTTCACTGTAATCATCCGCCCTCTCACAATTTTTTTTAAGTAGGTCCATCATTATTTGGACCCTGAGAAAGTCTCCCCAGCCACTTCCATCCTCCTGGACATCTACATCCTCCACTCTCCTTACTATACTACCAATTTGTTCTCCCATTTCTTTGGACATATAGGCTAAGGGTAGATTAAACATTTGTACCCAAAATTTCTCTTACTCTAAGAGTATTCTCTGAGGCGGAGTGAATCCATCAAACTATTTCATTACAAGTAATAGATTATTGAACAACCATGGTCTCCCTTCCCATACTTTATACTTATCTGCTTGGTTTTCAAAAGTTATTACGTATACATTCGGCCCAACTTCCAGAAACTTAGCTGCTCTACTGATGTCCAAACTTTAGCCATTGTCAACCCCACCACCTCCTGACTGACACTTCTTTCCATACATACTTTCCCTACCAAGCTTCTATCCCCTTTAAGTTTGTTTGATTTATTCTGATACTTGTTCCTCCATCTCGATATTCAAGTTTTCCTCTTACGATAGCCGGAGTTTCTCCCATTGAACCTCCAAATCATTCATTGTTCAACCCGTCCCTTCCGTCATATCTGGCTAGCTTCATCCTCCTATTCTTGCCGAATATTTGTAACCGCCACTCACCCCTGCCTTCTGACACTTTCTGTTACGCACTTGGTGGGCGCACTAAAACTTCAACTCTATTTCCCTAGAGAAAAGAGAGCAGAAATCTCTAGCTTTTCGCTATTGGTAGTTAGTAATCCTACTAAGGAATAATACATTCTTACCCTTGAGTTTTATGGTCGATTAGGTTGATTTTTTTCCTACAATTCTCTTAGTTTGATTGATGTTTTTTTGTCTATTTTGCTCTCATCTATTATTAATACGTGTAAGGCATGGGACAAGTGTTCCAGTCTAATATTTTAAGGATAATTTTATTGGGCCTAAATTATATTAACGGGCCATATAGGAAAGCCCAATTGCAATTTTTGGATAAGCACAGGCCCAAAAATTATAATTGCGGATTAGAGAATTTTTATTGGACCCAATAATTGGGCTAAAGTCCAATTAATATCTATAGACCAAGGGGGTTTATATTTAATCGGTATGAGGCCCAAGAAATTATTTATAAGCCCAAACTACAATATCCAACCCACTTAGCCCATGCACATGCATGTCTTTTCCCCACTACAATCTTCCTATGTTGCAGGGTTTCTAAATTCATAACCGACTGAACTTCGTAGCCCTTAATTTATATAGCCCTAGTCTCCTACAATTACTCCCCTTTTTTACGTTACCATAGAGATTTCTTAATCGGGAAGTATAGTCTAACTCGTGACTTAGGCTCCTGCTAAAACTCCTTGTATATTGATAAAACCTTCTCTTACTTACAATGAGGCTATGCCTCTCAATTTATACACAAAGATGAAAGAATATTCCTGGACCTAGTACACTGTACAATATAATTGATTACAATGGATGATCTGTTGTAGTGATTATGGAATGTTATGTGTAGTGGTGAGTGTTGTGAGTGCTATTGTGTGCGTTGCATGGAGTCTACTGCTGCATTCTGTTGCACACATTGCTGCTGTGTATGTTGCATGGAGTCGGCATGGGGTGTTGCTGCATTTGTGCTGCACATACTCGTTGCATTCTGCTGCAAGTTGTGTACTGTGATTTGTATGAGGTGCATGGGATGCATGAATGGCTTGAACGGCCCCCTCAAGTCTAGCTGCGATGGATGTAGACGAAGACTGGAGCATAGCAATTGGAACCTTGTAGCAGATAGTGGCTTTGTAAGCAGGTCTACAGGCTGCTCTTTTCCTGAGATGAAGGGCACAAACAGTGACTTGTTAAGGACCCTGTCTCACATGAAGTGGAAATCAATTTCCACATGCTTCGTTCTTACGTGAAATACTGGGTTGGAAGATAAGTACATTGTGCCTAGGTTGTCACAAAATAACGTTGGAGCAGTGGGAAGATGAATGCCAAGGTCATGACATAGGTGTTGGATCCAAATAATCTCTGCTTTGGTGTTGGCCACAACCTTGAACTCTGCTTCAGTGGATGACCTGGCTATTGTTTGTTGCTTCTTGGAGGACCATGAGGTTAAATTGGAGCCAAAGAAGACACAACATGCACTAGTTGAATTTTTGTCATTGGGACGCCCTGCCTAGTTTGCGTCTAAGTATGCCGTGATGTTCATTGAGTCTGATTTGGAGAATAAAAGGCCATACTCGAATGTGCGTCTTAGATATTGAAAGATCCTCTTCACGGCTTGCCAGTGTTGTACTCTAGGGGCATGCATGTACTGGCATACCCTATTGATAGCGAAAGCCAAATTGGGCCTTGTAAAGGATAAGTACTAGAGGGATCTGACGGTGCTCCGATACAAGGATGGGCCCTCAAACAGATTACCATCATGCAGACTAAGTTTCTCCTTGGTAGCATTGGAGTTTTAATTGGCTTGGATGCACTCATGTTCATCCTTGCTAGTAAGTCTAAGATGTACTTCCACTGTGTAAGTAGAAGACCATCAGGAGAATATGTTGCCTCAATCCCCAAAAAGAAATGTAAGTTTCCAAGATCTGTAATTGGAAATTCAAGCCTCAAGGCTTCAAGCATGTGAGCAATGAGAGTCACATTCGATCTTGTTACAAGTAGATAATCTACAAAAACAAGGACATAAACAATATCACTCCCATGAATATAAACAAATAAGGAAGAGTCAGCCAATGATATATAGAACCCGAGATCAATAAGTTTATGGCTTAAGAGTGAATACCACGCCCTTGGCGACTGCTTAAGGCCGTAAATAACCTTTCATAGCTTACATACATGTGTTGGGTATTAAGGATGAGTGAACCCCGGTGGTTGTGTTATGAACACAGTTTCGAATAGTGGACCATGAAGGAATGCATTTTGGACATCGTATTGTTTAATTGACCATCCTTTGTTCACTGCAAGAGCTAACACAAGTCTGATTGTTGTTGCCTTAACAATAGGGCTGAACGTCTGGTCGTAGTCAATACCAGGCTGTTGGAGGAACCCTTTCGCCACCAATCGGGCTTTCCTTCTTTCAAGTTTCCCATTAGCTAGCCTTTTAGTGAGAAAGACCCACTTGTATGAAACCACATTGGGAGTGTCTGAGGCAAGGAGTAGAGACCATGTATCATTTGCCAATAAAGCATTGAATTAGGTTGACATGGCTTGTCTCCATTCAGGATATCTATCAGCAGTTGAGAAGCATGTTGTTTTGGGAATTAAAGAAATAGAGGTGAGATGAGCCCGTGGAGGTGGCCATCTAATTGTGCCATCTGTAAACTGACGAGGGCGGGCTGAATTGCTTTTCGAGAGTGTCACCATTGAACCTAATCTCTGCAGATTATCAGAGTTGAGAATTAGGAGGGAAGAAGACGATGGGGAAGAAGATGAGGTGGGCGGTGGGCCGATAATAGATGGAGTTGGTTGGACTTGAGTTGGATTGAGGTTAATGAATGGAAGTGATGCAAATTTAGGCTCAGGTGTTGTTTTGGGCTTAGATAAGTTAGCAAAAGGAAATGAGCTTTTATCATGTTGGATGTCTTTCGAAATATACATACGCTTGGTTGGTATATGATAGCAAATGTAGCCTTGATGGGCCGGGCTTCTACCAAGGTAAATGCACTACACGGCCCAGTAGTCAAATTTATGTTTGTTAAACGGACGGCTTAAAGGCCAACAGGTTGATCCAAACACACGTATGGATTGAAAGTTAGGCTTAGTTTTGTGAAGAAGCAGGTATGGTGATGAGTTTTTTAGGGAGGATGATGGAAGTATGTTAATTAAATGTATGGCATGTTGAAAAGCATAAGGCCAAAAAATTAATGGGATGGAGGTGTGACCAAGTAGTGCTAAACCCAAATCCATAATGTGCCTATGCTTTATTTCTATAATGCCATTTTGAGTGTGAGCATGTGGGCAAGTTGTTCTGTGAATAATGCTAGAGTTAGAGAGGATTTTAGAAAAAGGTTTGAACTCTCCTCCCCAGTCAGTTTGCATTTGTTGAGTTTTTGTGTTAAACTGTAACTCAACATATGCCTTCAATTTAAGAAAGATTGACAAAGCTTGTGATTTATGTTGCATGGGAAACAACCATGTATACTTTGAGTAATCATCTATAAAAGAGATATAGAACCGAAAACCCTCATTTGAAACATGAGGTGAAGGACCCCATAGGTCACTAAAAATTAATTGAAAAGGTGCAACAGATTTTTGTGACTCTAGCATGAGCAGGTTTTTGGTGATGCTTTGCCATAGCACATACATTATAAAAGTTCATGGATGAAAATTCATCATATGGAAGCCCATGTTTAACAAGGATAGACTTGACAATCTTGACAGATGGGTGACCAAGGCGCGCATGCCACTGTGATTGAGAGGAAAGGGAGCTTGAGTACGCTTGAAGGGATTGTGGAGAGAAGATATAGAGGCCATTAGGTGTTGTTGTCCCTAGGAGCAGTAGAGTCCTTGTGTTGCAATCCTTCACATAGAACCAATCCGAGAAAAATTGAAAGAACACATTGTTTTCAGAACAAAGCTGTAGAACTGACATTAAATTTTTTGTAAAAAGTGGGACACGCAGTAATTTGTTTAAAAGGAATTTGGAAGAAGTAGATGGAAAAAGAGCTGAACTAGAGTGTGATATCAACACAAATGAGCCATCACCGACTTGGAGTTGCTCAACACCCGTGTAATCTGTAGCATGTAGGTTCAAGTTTGTGAGGTCACTCGTAATGTGATTCATTGCCGTTGTGTCAAGGTACCAAGCAGTGCTTGGGTTATAGTTTGTGGCAGTATAAGGAGCCGAAGCAGGAGCCACAAAGGTATAGGCTTGATTGAAACGGTAGATGCAAGTGCGTGCAGTGTGATCAAGCCTATTGCACACTTGACAAACAGTCAGATAATGAAGATGGGGAACCATTTTGCAAAATACCTGAAAAACCAGAGGCACCACGACCCTTGTTTGAGCGAGCTCTAAGGTTGTGGCCAAAGTTGTGACGGCCACGTACTGCACGATCTCAATTGGATGAGGGAGATCGAGATGAGAAAGTTGCTAATATCTCAGGAGGAGAGAATAAGGAAG
The DNA here is from genome assembly GCF_004785595.1 of Juglans microcarpa x Juglans regia. Lineage (NCBI taxonomy): Eukaryota > Viridiplantae > Streptophyta > Magnoliopsida > Fagales > Juglandaceae > Juglans > Juglans microcarpa x Juglans regia. Next base: position 276,237 of record NC_054595.1, read on the forward strand.
TTGTTGCAGCATGATAATGTAGTCTGGCTTCATGAGAGTGGAGATGACCGAGAAGTGTTTCAGTTGGAATAGGATCACTCTGAGTGGTTACCGATGACATTGGCTTCGTTTGCTTCTTAAACTCCTCTCAACTCATCTCAACTCATCATTACAATTTTTTCAAATTTCAATACAAAATATAATAAACAATTCAACTATTTCAAATCCCAAAATAATAATAATATTAAAAAATAATATTCTAACAATATTTTATCATCTAAACTCAACTCAGTTCAACATCCAAACGCAGCCTAAGGCATCATAGTCAAGGCCAAGACCAGCTAAAAGATAGGGAACAAATTCATTGGAGGGAAGGGGTCTTCTTGCGGCAGCCATAATGTCAGCTGAGCCTTTTATTTTTGAAAGTAAACCGAAATGGAGTCTGATCCTTTCTTAAGAGATGCTAGTTGAAGTTGGGTTTGGATCAATCAAGCTTGAGAGGAAGAGGCATAAGTAGATTCAAGGGATAGCCAAACTTCATGAGCTGAGGCACAACCTACAACTTGAGCTATAATCGATTCAGACAAGGAAGAAATCAAGGCTGACATAACAAGCTGGTCTTGACCCAAATGTCATACTCAGGGTTGGGTGAGTTATCGGGAAGCTGATTTGGTGGGGCTGAATGAGAGTCATCCACAAATTTAAAAAGATGTTGGCCTTTTAAGTAAGGAACAAATTGATAGTTCTCGAGATTGAGTTTGACAGATAAAATGTGAGAAAAGTTAGGTAAGGGTAGAGATGGAAAAGAGGCAGGGGAGGAAGAAGGGAAAGTACCAGATGAGTCGGACATGGTAAACGATGAGAAGGAGGGAGGTGGACGATGAGTCCTTAGATATGCTCTGATACCATGCTAAAACTCCTTGTATATTGATAAAACCTTCTCTTACTTACAATAAGGCAGTGCCTCTCAATTTATACACAAAGATAGAAGAATATTCCTAGACCTAGTACACTGTACAACTAGTAATATAATTCATTACAGTGATGATTCGTTGCAGTGATTTTGGAATGTTGTGAGTGCTGCCATGTACTTCTACTGCACACACTTGTTGCATTCTGCTGCAGGCCGTGTACTGTAATTTGTATGAGGTGCATGGGATGCATGAATGGCTTGTACAGCTCCGAAATCATACTATAAATTCTATCTCTCCTCTACAAAATTTGCTCGACGGCCAGACCTTCAGCCAAGACCCAAAAATGGCAACAACTCTCCCCTTACAATTTCTTCATCACCGGCCTACATCAAACAACCCCAATGTGAAATCAAGCAACCCGAGACACCCATTATTTTTCACAACAACCAATCTCACGGCAAGCCACTATAACTCTCTTTCAACAAATCAAGACAACACAAATTTCTCCACCTAGGCCACCTTGCCGGAAGACCCTATAAACAGCCCCGCTAAGGCCAACCCCCACGTCTCACGACATTACAACCCTTGACTTCTCCACGGCTCCCTGTCGCACGAAACAATGGCCCTCATGAAGACCCAGCCGCTACACCAAGCATCAATGTCGAGAGATTTCTGCCACCACCCCACCGACGGAAGCAACCACCGGCGTCAATTAGAGGAACCCATCACGCTGAAAACCACCATAGGAGGACCCATACTGATAAAACCGATACACCCACCAACTCTCTCGCCGGAAGTCACCGGGATAGCCACAGAAACGATCGATCGTCACCTCCCAGTCAGCCTTACGCCACCACGGTAAGCCCAAGACTGCCGAAATCACACTCTCTGCTGTGTCTCTTCTCGGGTAACAACGCCCAATAATCTCTCTCTCTCTCTCTCTCTGCCTCTCAGTGTCCAGCTGGCCAGCGTCTACGCCCTCAACACTCAGATCCCCGTGGCTCCTCCATCTCGAATCTACTACCTCCGTCGACCTCAGCCAACCACTAGCTTCGTCCTCTCTCTCGGCGACGCACTGTTCTTCCCCTCGAAGTGGTTGTAGTCGTCGGTCTCCGTTCGGTCACCGAGAACGATAGTCGCGCGGCGTACCTTCTCCCACGGGAAGCCTTCCCACTGTCGCACGAGCCCTCAGTTATCTAGAGAACTTGTCTTTCGTACAAGTAGCCAGACATGATTTTGTGATACATAGACTAAAGTACGTTAATGCCCATATGTGATTTTAAGCAGATTTTGGTTTTCACGTGGGCTTTTGTTATTGATTTGGGCTTGGGTTCTAAATCATATTGGGCCTGTTAATATTTTACAGCAACTGTTATACTACTTTATGGATTGAGCTTAATATTTTTAATTGGGCTCAATTTTAATTCATAATAATCCAGAAACTTTATTTTTACAAAAACTTTAATTAATATGTTCTTAAGTATTAATTGTTACCACTAAATTTAGTAGTAAATAATAAAAGTCTAATTTGAGTTTTAACACGTTAAGTTTGATTAAGTATATTTTATGAAACGAGTTTTCATTGTTATTTAATATATTTAAATAAAATATGATTTCCTACTAAATTTTAATATGCTATTAGTGTTAAATTAATGTTAGATCACAACAATAGTTTTCCATGATTTTAATTTTAAATATGATTAAGCCAATTATCGAAACGAATTTCGGTTGTCATTTTGTTAGCTTCGATAAAGCTATTCCATTATAGTTATAACTAAAAATAAAGAAATATGTTAAGCATACTTAAATGATATTATTATTTATTAGACTTCTTGTAGAATTGAATAATTATGTTAATTATAAGAAAGTGAACCTATTTTAAGAGATGAGGTTTTCATGACTTATTTTATTAGCATTAATTTAATTATTAAACAGAATATTTATTTAATTATTTCATACAGTATGAATTTAATTAAGTGGCATATTAGGACATGTTTTACTAAACGGATTTAGTGATGTTTAATACTTCATATAAATAACGAGCTACGAAGTGAGATTCCGAAAGCAGCGCAATGAGGTAAGTAATTTGATCACGAATTAGGATCATCACATGTCAGTTTAGATAAATTATTATTAAAACCAATTCTTGAAAGCCAATATTTATGTATCTCGCATGTCAAGATTATGCAAATATGTCATCCAGCAAAGTATACGATCATGTCATTCCACATCATGTTCAGATTTAGAAATTATAATTATGTACGTATTATGTCATGCATCTCATTTGCATAAGATGTGTAAGCTTTCTTAAATTCACATGCAAGATAAGATCAGAACAGTTTAATCAGATGGTCATTCAGATGGATGGTACCAATGCAGTTTCAGGGTGGATGTGCAAGTCACAAACTCAAGCATGGTCCACCATAGTATGCCAAAATACTACCTCAGCAGCTCCCCTTGCTACAGTGTGATGTGAGACTAGTGCACAACCTTACATATAAGGTTAAGTGTGTTAGCCAGTCAGATCAGTCAAATAAATCATATAAATGAGATCATTCAGATAAATCAGATAAGCCAGAACAGTCTGCTCATTCAAATAAATCAAGACAAATCATGTACAACATAAGCATCAGTATGATGAGTCATGATTTTGAACTCTCAGCATAAAAAAATTTATGAAAACCTTACTTTTATTATATATATGTTGTGATTGATTTCTTATTAAGTTTTTGACTCATTTTAATTTTATTTAATATTTTTAACCACCTAGGTGAAGATGATCTGTATGAGTAGGTGGGTCAGGCTTAGATGGAGCATTTGGATTTAGTTCCAAGCTTCAATTATTTATTAAGTTTGATTTATTAAATTATGAAATCTCTTGTTTGGCTTTACTCTTGTAAGCACATGACATCCCTAACCCCAGGGAAGAGGGTGTTACATCTAGTTTTCCAAAGCCCAAAATGTCTTGCCAAAAATCCATATTTTTTTATAGATAGGCGTGTAAAGAGTTTGGGTGAGTAATAAATAGAGCTATTAATATTTGACAATATCCATAAACTTTACACAAACACGATACGAAATAATAAGGCTAGGATTGTAAATAATAAGGTACTCGTCTTGGGGCTAGCACTATTGCTCTTCAAGGTGCTTGCCCCGTGGTGCGAGCAAGCCCTGTTCAAGTTGTTGCTCACCCCAATGTGAGATGCTATTGCTCGCCTCGGGGTGATCACTCTTTACTCGCTTTAGGTGCCTGAACTTGTCCTCACCTCTGGTGTGCACTTCTTCTCTCCTGGGGGAGAGAACGCTCCCTTGCCACTCCTCGCCCAGGGGGCAAGCTTCACACTCCTCCTGCAGTGTTTGCCTTGGTGTTTCTCTAGCCCAAGGTGAGCACTCTTTGCTCATTTCGGGTGCTAGTATTTATGGTCGGCGCTAGCATGAACTTCTTCCCTTTCGGGATCGAGCACTCTCCCTTTCCAAACTAATAGCCCACGGAGCAAGCTTCACACTGCTTCCATGGTGCTCACCTTTGGGCAAGCATTATTACTCTTTAGGGTGCTCGTTCAAGGGTGCGAGCACTCTTTGCTGATCCCAGTATGAAATTGTCCTGCTCACCCCGGTTCGAGTATGCCCAAGAGAAGGTTTCCTTCTCAAGAGACTACGGTACTCTCATTCTCAAAATTTTATTGTTAATTTATTTTGCGAAACAAGACTGAAAGGTTTCAAGATGCTTTAAGCTATGTGCACTTAATGTGTGAAACAAGACCGAAGGTTATTTTCTTGCTCTGCTTGATTATCACAAGTATTGTTTTGACTGGATTGGCCTTCCCCTATGATCTTGAGCAAGGTTTATTTTCTTGAGTTGCTCAGTTATCCCGAGTAGTGTGTGTGCCAAATTGGTCTTGGTCAGTGATCACAAGTAAGGGTTATTTTCTCGTTCTTCACAATTATCCTGAGCAATGCTTTGCCTGTAGTGGTATTGCTTAGTGATCTCAAACAAGGATTATTTTCTTGTGTTGCTCAATTATACCGAGCATTTTGTCATCTGGACAGGCTTTCTAGGAGATCTCGAGCAAGGGTTATTTTCTTGCTTTACTCGGTTATCCTGCGTAGTGTTCTGATTGAACTGGCATGCTCGGTGATCTAGGTCAAAGGTTATTTTCCTGCTCTATTCGATTATCCCAAGTACTGTGTTGGCCGAAATGGCAATGTTCGGTTATCCCGAGCAGTGTTTTGATATGACTGGCATTACTCAGTGACCCAGAGTAAGGGTTATATTCTTGTACTACTCAGCTATCTTGAGAAGTGTTTTGGTCGGACATGCCTTGCTTGATGATCTCGAGCAAGGAAAATTTTCTTGTACTTCTCGGTTATCTGAAATAGAGTGTTAGCTAGACTAGCCTTTCTCAGTCCGACCAAGGGCTATTTTCTTGCGCTTCTCGGTTATCCCGAGAAAAATGTCGGTCAGACTGGCCTTGCTCTGTAATCCCAAGTAAGTATTATTTTCTTGTGGTGCTCAGTTATATCGAGATATATGTCAACCGAACTGGCCTTGCTTGGAGATCCCCGTGCAAGGGTTATTTTCTTGTTTTGCTTGGTTATCCCGAGCACTGTTTTGATCAGAGTGGTATGATTAGTGATCCATAACAAAAGTTATTTTCTTGCTCTATTCGATTATCCTGAGTACTATGTTGGTCGGATTGGCCTTGCTCAATGATCTTGAGCAAGAATTATTTTCTTACTCTGATTGATTATCCCAAGCAGCGTTATGGTCAGATTGGCCTTACTTAGAACAACTTTTTCAACAAACTGCTCAAGAATAGAAAGTTGCTCGGCCCTGCACGCGACGGGGTCTTGCAAACTTGCTTTTAGAGCTACAACAACAGTCAAGTTGCAACTACTGTTACAACTCAGTCAAAAGTAAGAAAAGTAATACTAATACTAATACTAATACAACTCTTTGCTCGCTTCGGGTGTGAGCACGTACGCTTGCCTCGAGTGCCTTTGTTTTCTCTCCATGGTTGAGAACTTTCACTTTGTCTCTACTCGATCAGATGACGACCTTCACGCTTCTCCTGTGGTGCACGCCTTGGGGCGAGCACTATTACTGAGATGCTCGCCCTGGGTTGCAAGTACTCTTTACTACTACATTTTATCAAGACGTGCTTTGCTTTCCATGGAGACTTCATCTCCATCAAACCCTAGCCCCACTTCCCTAAAGTTGAAAGATAAGCCGCATGCTCCACTCAAGTCCTATGATGCCATTTTTGGTGGAACAAACCGGCTAGAGCTCTTTTCGCTCCTAATTGCAAACATCTCTCTACCAATCAAGCAATCTCAGAAAAAAATGGTACGCCGTCGGTTCATTCAATGCCTTGGAGGTTTAGCAAATGCCATACACAATCTAATCACTTGAAAATGTAACCTTCAGCATCTCCTTATTGAAGGACTAATCGATTCGCACCATGTGTTGATTAAACTTCAATCTGTGGAAAACTTGGCCAAAGCGTAGACCGAGGACTCACACATCATGTAAGGTGCCATGTTCAGGCTCTTCAAGTGGACCGAGGACTTTTCTCCTAAAGAGGACTCTCTGATTGTTCCCCCTAAATCTCTGTGTTAACTTATATTTGTAAGCTTTGGTTCAGCCCTTAGGAAAGTTTTTGGCTTCTGATTTACCTACTTTTACACACATTCATCCCTCTTTTTCTCAAGTGTGCATTGAAATGGACTCTCTATACAAAGGTAGGATGTGATTTGGATTGGTATTGGTGATGACAAACTTTGCCAAAAAATTTAATGCGATAGGTGCGATAGGTTTTCAAGCTTTTGTATTTACTGTCCACTTCAGGGCATGTTGTCCATGAGTATAGGAAGCTGTTGGGCAAGGAGATAGAGATTAGTGGTTGATAATCAGGCACCTATCATTGGAAAAATATGGATTCCCAAGCACAAACCAGAGGCCATTTCTCTAGTCTTTTGACTCACCATCAAAACTTTTATTTTTTATTAGGTCATTAATTTCTAAAGATATTATCAATGCTCCCTAATTACCAAAAAGGGGCTCATTGGTATGAGATTTCTTTTTGAGAGTATCATTTATGATTATGTTTCTAAATATATATGTTAATATTGGAACTTCTTTTTTAAGAATTCTATGATAAATTTTAAGAAACTTTTTGTCAAATCACATCCTTCCAAAAAGAATTTTAAGAAGAGGAGAAATATGATAAATCAAAAGATGGCCAATACATAATATCAAAAAGAATTTTTGATATTGTAACACACTTGATAGTTGGTGTTTGGATAACTAGAAAAGATGAGAGAAAATAACAAGAAAATTGGTTAGATTTGAGGTTGACCTAGCCTCCAAGAAAAGAGAGATAGAGAATATAATAGAAAAAATATGATATTAAGGTTATAGATGCCCATACAATTTCATCATTCTACTACATATACTCCTTTACTAACTAACGCGCCAAAACCCAGCACCTAAAACAACAATTATAATAAAGGCCAAAACACACGGTCAACTCCTCAACAAAAGGCCAAATAGACAGAAAGTAAATGGGCCATGGCCCTAATTCAACAAAAATCGTACAAATAAAAGAGATGATTACTTTGGCCCATAGGCAGAGCCCAACTACTAAACTCCTATTATCTAACCCAAGCCCACTATGAATTTGGTCCCTATTGTCACAATCACAGATGTGTGACAAATCCTCCCCCTTCAAGCACATTGTCCTCAAGGTGTGGCTATGCTTTCTTATAGCTGCAACTAGCTTCTTACCCTCCAAGACCTTGATAAAGAAACGAAGAACATATAGCTTGATGTTGTTATGCTTTATCCTTGTGTCGAAGATCTCAGAAGATGTTCTCTTAGAAAGAAAAGGGATAGTCTTAAACTTGAACTGACCTTCAACTGAGAAAGGTTTCATAACTAAGTAGTCTTTCCATATATTAGTAACGCTCTTATAAACTACAACATGCTTTCTTGCAAGTACCTTCACTTTTTGCTGAACCCAACTAATACCAGTCCCCAAAATATCAAACTCCAGATGTATGCAAGATTAAACGGATTTAGGTTTGTGAAGCTCTTTTTGAATGGCTATATTGACTCTGCAATGAAAGTGTATATCAAATGATGCAGTCCCATTTGCCATGTTTAAGTAACTATCAACACAAGATGTAATAATAGGATCATGAATCTCTACTTTATATTCAGGAATAACAGTTGCGTATGGAGTAGATATAGTATTTGTGACATCTACATCTCGATGTAACTTATCTAACTCAGGCCAAAATTGTTCCCTCCGAGCAGTAAAATCGTCCTCAATACATTGATCTTCGTTGCCTAAACCAATTGTAATAAGATGCTCAGCACCTTGTTCATTAACCAACTTTTCAAATAGAACAAACTGCAGGAAAAATACACTGACTACCATCTTATCTATTTCAAAAATACCAATATGCTCAACAGATGAATGGCGAGAAACTTCCCGCAGGACCCCACCATCTCCTCCACCATAGATTGCAATATCCCTTAGTGGCAATACATCAACCATAAAGCGATTCCACCGGGATCAAACTTCCATCGGATGGTTAGGTGTTCCCCTTTTTCTGTCATTGGATCGTTAGTGCTAAGGGTGATTGACCGAAAGGAAGATAAGATAAGAGAATTTCTGAGATTTCTGAAAGGAAGAGAAGGAATTGGGAGTCAGAGATGGAGATATGAGAATGAAGAAAATGGTTTCTAGTTTCTAACGGAATCCATGGGAACATGAGGAAGAGCAATCTGATTGGGCTTGACTGATTCTTTTTCTTCCACCCTTGTTGTGTATTTTTCGACTTCTTGCAGAGCATAAAATTGATTTTCCAGGTTTGTTAACTTTTGATTGAAGTTGTTCATGAAATCTTCAAAGTTATTCTTGACATCTTTGAATTTCTGTAAAAGAACTTCATAACGTTGATGTGATTACTCAACTAGCTCCTTAATGTTAAGTAAGGATGAGAGAATTTCTTCAATTTCTAAAGATTGATAATAGCATAGAGACTGGTGTCTCTCTAATACCAGTTGTAACACACCTGATAGTTAGTATTTGGATGACTAGAAAATATGAGAAAATACAAGAAAATTGGTCAGATTTGAGGTTGACCTAGCCTCCAAGAGAAGAGAGATAGAGAGCAGAATAGAAAAATATGATATTAAGGTTCTGGATGTCCATACAATTCCATCATTCTACTATATATACTCCTTTACTAACCAATGGGCCAAAGCCCAGTACCTAAAAAAACAATTATAACAAAGGTTGAAACACACGACCAACTCCTCAACAAAAGGCCAAACAGACAGCAAGCAAATGGGACATGGCCCTACTTTAACAAAAATCGTACAAATAAAAGAGATGATTACTTTGGCCTATAGGCTAAGCCCAACTACTAAACTCCTATTATCCAACCCAAGCAGATTATGAGTTTGGTCCCTATTGTCACAGTGTGACAGATGTTCTCTGGTTAATCAATTTTTTCTAATTGCAACTTTTTTTTTCTTTGAAAAGATTCAACATGGCATTTTTTTTTTTTTTTTGTCTTCTTCCACTGAAGACCTTAGGCAACTGCCAAAGTCCCCAAATGGAAGAGCCGGGCCTGGTCAACACCTTGTCACTTCACTACTCTCCACACAATCCATGACGTGGTACACTTCTCTCATCGCCGCATGCATAGCTCCTCTATCCCCTCTCAATCCATGTGTTGTCGCTCCCAGTAATCCTGCTCCTCCGTTGTCCAACACTTAACTCCACGATTATATTTTTTCTTCTATCATTATTGACTAGAGATGGGACATCAGTAATATTCTCCCCCTCTTTTTTATTTAGTGTTTCGTTAGGGTTGTGAATTTGTGAGGGTTTTTTATGGAATATGAATATCTATTTTATTATTATTATTATTATTTGTAGTCTTGAAGAATTTATCAGTAAAAATTAGAAAAATATGTTTGCCTTTTCAACAAATAACAAATAGGCAGAGAGGCAAGGAATGAGCCAGCAATGGAAGGACATATGGCCACCCCATCCAAGTGGGAACGAGGAGTGGGAGGTCTGGTAGAAACCCAAGTGCGTAGAACGATTGTTTTTCCTTTTTTTAAAATATTAGTAGTTTTATATTTTCTTTCTATGTTTTCAAAAAAAAAAAAAATTTGTTTTTAAATTTTGTTATATGAATTTTGTAACTTTTATTACTTATTGGCTCGCAATATTGTTTTACATAATCTAGTGAAATTCTACTGTAATGTTCCTATTGAAAAAACTAAAAATTAAAGTACAAATTGATCAAAGTAAACATAAGAAAATACTTTTGTACTTAATCCTAGAGATATCCAAATAACAAGTTATGTAAGAGCATCTTTACTGGCTTGACCAAATCCATCTTCAAAATTTAGACAATATCACACTTCTTTACATTTGCCTATTTCATTTAAATTTAATCTCCGCATTAGATTATCCATTCACTCTTTATATAATAATAAAATATTATTAATTTAATAATTTTTTATTTAATTTATTTGTATCACATTTTGTAGTTCTACCAATTAAATGTTAATAATAATTATATTCTAATTAAATTAATATTAAAAAATCCTATTTTCAAAAGTCATTTAATGCTAATAACAAAAAATATTTGGTTAAATTCATCTAAAATTCTATCTAAATTTCTTAATTACAAACCAAACAGTATTTTTGCTTGGAGTGATAAACTAAGATTTTAATGTTTGATGAACTAATAGTAGTCTTTTATCTTTAGCCAAACATTGTAGTTGAAATTCAAATTATTTTAGATATACCTAACTCAATATGGGGTCTTTTTGGCATAGATTATTCAAATTTTGTCTATCATTCTTATATGACCAAGTCAATGAAGATGCTCGGAATAAATTTGGTCTAAGAGTGATCTATCATGTAAAGGTCTCTTAGCTTCCTAGATAGCTCCCGTCCTCCCCCTCACACCCGCTTGGAGATCATTTTTCACCCCGCGGCTACCATCCTTGTTGGTGTCCCTGCAGGTCCGTCCTGTTGGGAAAAGAGGAAGCAGTAAAGGAGAAGAGGAAGCTGGCAAGTGCTACGTGTTCAACAAATTTCAAAGGGGTGGGGTAGAATGAACTATGGGGTTTTCTTAATTTGTTCTAACATGTATGAGTTGCGCCAGTGGGTATTCAACCACCACCGATCACTTGCCAACAATAACTTTATTTTGAATCTACCCACTGATCTGCCCATCGTCCAGTGGGACGTGCTGATATGATTCATCCGGGCTGGCCATCTTCGTCTCAATTCAAGTGATCTAATTATTATAATTTTTTAAATTTTTAATTAAAATATAATAAATAATTTAATTTTTTAAATTTTAAAAATAAAATTATATTCTTTTATCTTTTATCTATCCCCATTCAACTCATTGTCCAAGCAACCTTTCAACCGTCTGTCTTGCAACCATCCAAGAAAGCGTCCACCGACAATGCCTTTAAATAATGACATGCAATCCTGTCAGCTTTTACAGCTCAAGCACTACCGTATTTGACCAAAATGCTTTCCTGTTGGATTTGCACGATATTCAAATTCGGTGATTAAAATGACTAACGCACAACTTTACTATCACGATGGCGTATTTTTTTGACGTGACTAGTAATATCTTGAATGATTTCGACTAAATCCGTACATCTTTATGTAATTAAGGACAATCTCCTTTTCTTACTTTCATAATCATTTCCACGGATAGTTGTTTTCCTTTTGACCTTGGGATCCATGCATGCTGGTTTCTTCTGCCTTTTTTTGGCCTGCTTTTTTTTTTTTTTATCAAAAACACTTTGAACTTTGAAGAAGAAGAGTGGCGGTGAAATTTATTAACATAATTCAAAATGGGTTTGAATAAAAGAGGTTTCCCTCTTATTGCATGCCTTCTTTTCTTGAAGTTACTAGACCATTGATTTGGATACTATCATCCGTTTCAGATATAAATAATTCACTTCCACTTAATTCATGAAGGAATCTAAATGATTATATATATATATATATATATATATATATAGACTTGATGAAATGGAAAACAAGTTTCATTTTTAGCCAACGGGCAGATGATGAGTGTCTGTCTGTATCTAAAAATAAGTCTGGTTTGTAAATTCTCACACAAAATAAAATAAATAATTTAATTTTTTTAAATTTTAAAATAAAAATAATATTAAAAAATATATTCTAACAATATTTTGTTCAATTTTTTAATTTTAATCTCAATTTATCTCATCTCATCTTATCTCTAAAATCAAATGAGATGAATTTTTGTATTTGATGCTAAAATCCTTGCGAGCTCATCAGATAATTAATTACCCCAACTTGAAAAATAAATAAATAAATAAAAAAGAAGAAGAAGAAGCAGCAATTCTCATTTATGTCATGCAAAACCGATCGATCTACTAATTGAAAATAACAGTTGGATATAATAAAAGAAAAATTATATGCACCAAATTACCATATTCATCCCACTAAATATGATGTAACATATTTATCATTATTAAATAATCATTTGTTGTAGATTTCTTTATCATCTAATGGTGATGAATGTGATACATACCACTTAGTATAATTATAATAAAATGAAAATATGATATATAACATTACTCGTAATAAAAAGCATTTGCCAGCTAGTTTGTTGCCACATTGACTGTATTATATATATGTGCTGTAAATAGGGAAATCCGGCCTGTTGACGGGTCGACGTGTTCCACGTACGTTGACTCTCAATAGCTTCTCCTTGTCCTGGTTCTAACATTTGAGTGGGAATATATACCATGTTCCAAATTGATTAATTGCCATGCATGTCTAAAGCCAGATTCATCCTACTATCATTCAGACTGAGCTGAGAATATCATGGTCATGTGTGTATATATATAACATCGATGATCACGGTCGGCCCCCATTAATAGATTTGGATTCACATTAGCTATTTCTTAGGTTGTGTTTAGATAGTAAAGTATTTTTTAATTTATGTGAATAGTAGTGAAAAGTAATAATAAAATATTAAATACGAAATGCTTTGGGTCCCGAATTTGTGTCTCAATTTTTTTTTACTTGATGATTAAGGAATTATTTTTTAATGATGTTGTGAATTTTTTATTTTTTTTTTAAATGTTTATGATGATTAAAAAAATACATGAAAAAAAAGAAAAATAAAAAAGTAAAATATAACGTTGGAGACAATTCTTCATGCCACTTTTTGGGTGTTCTATTAAATAATAGTGAATAATAATAATAAATAATAATAAAATATTAAAGAATATCCAAACAAGACTTTAGTCCGCGCAGTAACTAAGGCTATGTTTGGTTACTGAACTCAGCTGAGCTTAGTTAAGTTCAATCTAATTTTAAGTTGAGTCTAACATCCAAACACTTAACTCTCAAATTATTAAACTTATCCTAAATCAAAACTTTCTTACAAGTAGGGTCCACAATCATTTTCAACTTAAAATATCTTTATACGTGAGATTCACAATCTTTTTTAATTTCCTATAAAAAGTATAAAACTCATTTTAACATATAAATACACTTTAAACTTAATTTAGATGAATCCCACATAATTTTTTTAATTATACAACTCATTACTATTTATAAAAAATTAACTCTACCGTATTCCGATCAGGATCGAAACTCAGCCTAAATTGGTGACAATTTGTTTCATCACCTCGGGAGCAATAATAATAGCGGGCGGGGCGACGACCAATGATGATAATGAATCATTCTATATTTTCTTTGTGAACACTGGAAGCAATTTCAACTAGGTGCATTATTAGTACATTTCCTTTTCGAACCATTCTACACGTCAGGCTATAGCTTCAGCACACCACACATTAACTTTTTTTTTATGAATAATTTTCCTTTTCTTTTATATTACTGGTCTATCAAAAGTGTTAAGTGGGCCACCAGGGAAATGATTAACGCATGATGATGCAGGGAACTCTTGCAGTCTCGTAATTTATTTTCATCTACTCCATCAACTTCGGGGCCCGGGCATATAATTTATTACTTTCATCTCGTAAATTCAGCACGTAATTTCAAGTATCAATCTGGCTGGTCGGTCAGTTTGGTGACTTTGGCCTAAGAATTCGACTAAATACCTACTAAATGATTTGAGTTTTTAATTTTCATACCCTAGCCTATCGGTTTAAAATTATTTTGACACAAGATTTTTCCATGCCGTTTTAAGTTTGACTCTTCAATTTGTTCGCTTATGTATTTTATATTTTTTTTAATTTTTTTACTTAATTGTTAAAGAAGTGACCATTAGTGTATTATTTTTTTTAATGTTTAAAGATGTTTAAAAAATATTTAAAATTAAAAACAAAAAAAAATATACAATTACACTAAAACAAACCAAATGGACAAATTTAAATGACATAATAACACTACCCTTGAGATCATTATTGATTTCATATTATATCAAAACAATCTGGACGTCTACTACCCCTTAAAGGAAAAGTTTGAGATAGTTGGTGGTCCAAACAGACTTATTGCACTATTTGTCCACTCCATGATGGTGGAATATTATAATTTTTTTAATTTGCGCAGTATCAAGGTAATAAAGTTTGAACTTCTTCTTCTTAAAAAAAAAAAAAGGGGAAGGTTTGAAGCAAAAATTTTCATGTATTTAATATTCATGGCGTGTGGAAGGGGAAATTTCACCTTGAACCCACGAATTGGGCTTGCGGAAAATAGCAAGGCCCGATCCCGTCCAGGCCCCATCCTCATACGACTCTAAAGTTGCGAAATGAATTTGGTTTGTGCAATTTATCAGCCATGGATAGGTGCATTGCACGGCAAACCACACTGATGGGGACAAACAAGACACGCAGACCCTAACACCCCCGGAGACGTTCAGCATTTAACAATCTGCGCCGACAAGAGAACAGGAAGCATGGATAGCCCTCCATCCCTTGAAGTCGAACATGAAAGGTGGTAGCTTCGATCATCCACCGTCAAATCTCCTCTCTGGGAGCCACAGCCCATTAATGGTGCCACCCAAGCCTTGTGCCGCGTTAAAGGCCCCGACTGGGAGCTACTGTAGAGGATGACGTAAACCCCCTGTCATGGGGTACGAAATGTTCCCTAGAGACCACATATAAAGCCAGGCCCCCAAGTATGAAAAACTCTATCTGATTTTGGTGATGTAGATCCAGACATTACTATACACTCGAAGAGACTAACTTGGGAATCGGAAGTGCCTTAGACCACCCCGAGCCTATTTTCTCCCTTGTGTTCGTAGGTGAAGACCTCGGCTTGAGTTGTTAGGACCTTGTCCAGGCATACGAAACACGCCGTTAATAGTATGCAGTCAACATTTTGAACCATACATTTCATGACTTTGAGCCCGAAAATGTATATGTGTGTGTGTGAAAAGAGCAGTTGACAACTCACGTGTGATCACATTGCATGGTGGAGTTTGATTGATCATATTGTTAAGATATAAAATAAATAATAAAATCTATATGTTTCTATCAGTTTAAACTTTTGAGATATGTGGTGATTTCACATGATATCTGAGCTAAGTTCTGAGTTCGAACCCTAACACTAAACTCTACTTCATTTAATTAAATATTTCACGTATTGGGTCATCCATTGAAGAAGAGTCTAACCCATATGTAAATGAGAGTGTTCAGATCTAAAATAAATAATAAAATTTACCTCTTTTCAAAAGTTTAATTTGTCTACAATAGGACACGAGATTGCTTTTTAATTTTCTCAGCAACACTAGTTTGCGGGCTAGTTGGCTTGAAAAGAAAGACCTTAAAGCTATAGCTGCCAACAAACGATACAAGAAGTTGTTTGAATTTAGAGATAAGTTAAGATGGGTTGAGATTGTTTATGAATAGTAGAATAAAAGTTGAATTACTTATTATATTTTGTGTAAAAATTTGAAAAAGTTATTTTGAGATTTGAAAATTTTGAATTGTTTATTATATTTTGTGTAGAAATTTAAGAAAATTATAATGATAAGATGAAATGAGATGAGATGAATTGAGATGAGAAAGTTCGTAAAATGCAGATGCACGTTTGCTATATATCAAATATATTGGGCCATTCAGGCTTTCATAAATTAAACACCCCAAAGTCCTGTACGAAGGCATTTCCGTACTTCACGCTCTAATTTTTTTCGAACCAAGGGAATGGAATATCTGCTACCTTTTGCGAAAGCTTAGATAAGAAAGGTAAGAAGCAGTAATGATGTTGTAAACGTGTAGAAGTGGGTGGGGGTGATGACATCAATGAGATTATATATGCGGTATTCAGAGGCTCAAAGAGACAGAATAGATCGCATCTCAGCATTTGAAGGACAGAACTGAGCGTGTTCTGTACTTAACAGGGTAGAGAAAGCTGAATCTCATTAAGGGTGTAGGCCATCCACCTCATATTGTTATAATCATTGCATGGATTTAACCATGCATAGTCTCTTGAAAAGTTTTCCGTCCATTTTTTGTAAGATCTTCATAAAGATAGAATAGAAACATGACGTCGGGTAATTTAAGTGGGTGGAAAAAAGAGGAGGAAAAAAATGAAAGCGTGATCTCAACCAAGATAACCGACATTCGCTAGTTTCTATCAACTAACAGAAGTGATCTATGCATCCGTCCAAGCGGCAAAAACTGGGATACTATAAGGCATGGAGAGTGCAGGCATCCTCAGTTGAGTTGATGGGATCCAAGAATTAATCATACCAGTCGGATTAGTGAACAAATTTGATGCAGATGGAGGCAATCCAGAGAGCATTAATGGTAGACCTGCTCTATCCAGGCTGCCTTCTCTTGAGCTGTTTAAGCTAGTCACCAAAGATGAAGCATTTGATGAATGAGTTCCCATCTTGGCCGAATCTTCCGCCTCTTGCTGAATTATATCGTCTGAAGCCACCGAGAAAAATTGGGTCATGCAATTATCAATTTTCACTGGCTTGTGATCATCAATTTTCCCGGAGGACTCATGATAGAGAGCCATTTTCCATTCTGATTCACACTCATTGATCATCTTCTGAGAGACAATTGCTTCGCCGTTGCTATTGTCAGTAGGAAGGTAGTTCAAAGGCTCAATCGTGGATCCTGTTTTATTTCGCTTCGCTAGTTCCCCAGCAAGAAGGGTACTACTTTCCATGATACGTTCCACATCGTAACTTGTTATGTCAAAGTTAGTTACAGCGTTTACCCCGCGATACTTGATAGCCGCAATGTCGTAGGCTTCAGCTGCTTCCTCTTGAGTGCCTACAAAATTTCAGTGAGAACTTGAATTAGCTTCTATCCTAACTTGGATTAGTGACAACTACTCGGGGCTGTCTGAGCCGATTGTGTACACAAGGAGGATATAGCAATAAGGTTAAAGTCATTTTTTTGTTCTTGTTTCTGTGAAAGAACAGCCTTAGCAAAAGCTTGGCCTCATTGACTTCGAGTCCTGTGTACATGTCTAAGTGGCTCATCATCAGCCTTATGGTGGCTGCAAAGAAACAATCCCTCCAAGATTGCGTTCCGACATTCACAAGCACACGCTTGTAAGTTGTACCTCTCGATTATACTCTCAACAAGAGAACAGGATTTCAGAATTTAATCTTAATGCTGTAATCCAAGATAAAATTATGTTACTTCGTAAACACAATATTCAAGTAAACTCACAAAACGTCCCAAGATAAAGATCCTTGTTTCCCGCAACCCTTCCAATCCGAGCCTGCCATCGTCCATGTTGATGGTGTCTGCCATGTATGAAAACAGAAACAGAGATTTCGCCGGTAAACAACCCAACCATATCAATACAAAGCTAAGATAAATCAAAGCATGCTAGCAGGACCTTGTTACTCCTCTGTACATTGAAGCCCCCCTAGAGAATCCACTGCTTTTCCTGCACAGGAAAATTTTGAGTAACAAACTGAATTAGGAAACACGCTATTGTTTGTACCGTAGGGAGAGGGAGAAAGATGGAGGGAGGGAGAGGAGAGAGTCGTACCTTCTTAGGTGAGCAACATATTCCTGTCTGGTCATGTTCTTCATTTCATCCAGTTCTCTCTGATAATCCTCCAACTACCAAAACAACATCATGGTTGCGTTTCGGTTATTAACATTTAAAAACTATCCTACCTTGACAGATTGAAACATAAAGAGAAGAGAATCATTACGGGGAAATTGATGTGAGTAGAGGGTCCCAATACTTGAGTGCCGCCAGATCGTAAGCTCTCGCTGCCTTTTCGTCCAAGTCATAACCCCCTGAAATTGACTTTTTGGAATGATTTCATGAAAAAATAAATGAGATAATATGTTAATTAATACTTAGTCCTTCAAGATGAAAACGCTTACCCAGGTAAACTAAGAGTCATCGTTTCGCCGAAAACGGCATCCCAGAAACAACACCAAAAATCAGTTACGTGAAATTGTTCAGGAAAAGCATAGGGAGACCAAAAATAGCAGAATCATCCCAAGTTGAATAGCACAGGGTAGATTATGTAGAGTTTGGGTTTTTTTCCTAACCTTGCCTTCCTTTCCTGATCTGGCCTTCCTTCTTCCAAGTGTTGTCCCACAGATGGGCTTCATATCTACCAGTCCATCTATGCCTGATGAACAAAACTACGAAGAGAATGAGGAAATATGGAGATAAGACAGTTAATGAATCATGCAGCAGAAGACTGTAAGAAATAAATGAGCACTATGCAGAGAAAAAAGGAAAGCTTTCCAGTTGAAGAGAACAAAAATAAAGTCATAATAAAGGATATCAGATGTATAAAACTGCAAACAAAGGGACTAAGAAAAAGGAAAGAACCAACCTTGTAACACCTCTATACTGGGAGGTTCTCTGCCCAAATGTATCCAACGACTTCCTATGAACAACTTTCTTTTCTTCCACCTTATCAAGCCCTCTTTTCTTTGTATGCACGCCTGTAGAATCAGTCACAGAGGATGAGATGCGCCGTGAACCGGTAAAACAGCTTGATTGAGAGCCAGGGCTCATGGACAAGCTTAAAGAATGTAAATCCCCAAATGAAGTTGCGCTGATAGTTCCAGATTCAGTTCCAATGCAACCAATCATCTTCTGCTTCCCCAAATGGTTAGCTGAATGGTTCCTTGTGACCCAGTTCTTCATGCCAGGAACCCCATCATCCGCCATTGTTGGTAGCTGGAGATTACAATCTGAAAACTGGGACTCCCTAGTGTCCCCCAGTATCATATCATGGCTTCTAAAATCAGAGTAATATGAACATTGATGGGCGTGAATCTGCTGTGGCTGTTCTTGGATCCTGGAATTCTGTTCAAAATAGTCCAAGATATTTTGGTAATTAGCCTCGTGGTCTGGCGTCTGATTGTAAAACATGCTGTCTAAGCCGAGAACCATAGCTTCTCTTTCATTGCTTTCATAGTGCTGGGTCCCCATGGTTGCACCACCAAAGAAGTCCTCCAGCTTTGGAGTTGTAGTACTAGTGACCATTGCTTCACACCAAAAGTCAAAAACAGAAGAGTCCAGAAGTTTAAGAATAAAATTTTTCCCGAGTACAAACCGAAGGGCAAAAGAAAGAATAATAGACTAACCTTGTGGTTGTGACTTGCTGAGAGCTTCCATTATAAAAGGAGACTTATCATACTTGAGAGGCAATATCATAGGCAAGGGGGAATATAAACCAGCATTTTCTCCTTCAGAGCCATAAGAAATACCATGGTTCAGGTGAGGTTGGGAGTGGAAAAAGCTTGCTGGGACTGCAGAAGAAACTGAAGTAGTAGCATCAGGAGGAAGATGTGTTCAGTGATGGCCAGAAGGGCCTGAAGGAACTTCCATGGTCAATTGAGGAGACACAGAAAAACCCAACCACTTAGTGTTGTTGTCGTCACTGTTATTGTTCTTATGATCATTTTCCATGGATTTCATCCTCTGTCTCTCAATGTTGCTCTATTTCCCACTTAGTAGACATTCTGGGCAAGTTTCTTTCGAGGTGAGGCAACTCAATCATTGGGAAAGAAATTAACTTATCATACCAACATCTAAATGCTTCCATCCATTTTGAAACTCGATTTGTTTTTTGTTAGCTGCAGCATTGATTGGACCATATCTAAGATCTCATCTAAACTATGTTCTGCCTCTCCCTCCCTGTAAAGATTTCCGAAGGGAACACAGCAAGTTCCTTTAAACTAAGCAAAAAGAATGAGTTCCAGCAAGCAATGCTGGTCGTCCTTCCTGCATTCCTTGGGGATCTGTGGATGAGAAAGACCTCTTCTACTGCTTTATCCTACGCCCCTTGTCTCTGCCTCGCTTTTCTTTCCAAGACGGTCAAGACCCTTAAAACCGAACATGAAAGATCACAACAGAGAGTGACAGATCCCTACAATAAATGATCAAGGTACAAACTCTCGTATAAATCTATATTATGCGAAGGTTAGTTTTGTAAAATTGGATTCAATTTTAAAAAAGTAATATTTTTACGTTGGTTGATTGGGAATTGGAGTGAAAAAACATAATAATATTTGTAATGTTACGTATTCATTTTTAAATAAATAAATAAATATAAAAATTTTAATTTTTTAATGATGAACTTCATTATCTTTCAATACAACTCTTAACTGTGTTAGTCTTACTTCGTAAAATATTGGTAGAGAGACTTATCGCTATTTGAGGGATAAAGAATTTAGTTTGAGAAATGATAGTTACAATCGTTAGTGCGTAAACGTCGTGCAATGATTTTGAAAAAAGTGAATAAATAGGATATTCACATGAAAAGAAATTAATATTTGAATAGTGGATCTCATACTTCAAAGTGACTCCGTAGTACTTGCGCACTCCACGACTGTATATAGCAATACTCATTTAGTTTCTAAAAGTCTTTCGTTTTTTTCTACTTCTTCTTCTTTTTCTTTTCTTTTTTTTTTTAATAACATTTGAAGTCAAACTATAAATTTTTAAAACATGAAGAGAATTTCCGTTTGTTTAAAAACACACACACAAAAAAAAAAAAAAAAAAAAAAAGGAACGAAAAACATTCTATCTACATGTTCTCACAAGCTACAATACAAAGCAGATTTCAAATCTTTCGAAAAAAAAAATTACAAAAGTCTTCACTTACCAAACATACTCTAAAGTTTCCAAGTCCATATCCCTCATTTGAAACTAGGGGTGTAAGATTATCAGTCTAGATAGAAAAAATTGACAGAATCGAATTGAATCGGACTGGACTGATAATCTTATTAAACGGTCTCGAGATGTGTTCTTTTAGACCGGACTGGACGAGACCGACTGAATGTATTATGTACAAGTTAATTATATAATTTTCATCTAAGGGATCATCATTGACTATATATACAATAAAATTATTTAATATTTATTAACCATATATAAAATGTTAAAGAGATCACTTAAATTTAATTTTACTAATTTAATTAAATTTTTGTATTAATTATTTTATAAAAAAAAAATGTTCATGGACCGATCATCGTGATAGCTAACGGATTGGTACGACAAAAATGATGTACCAAAACTTTCGATCCATGAACCCTCCCGGACCAAATCGATTACACCCATATTTAAAACCGAAAAAAACAAAGGATTAAGATGATGTTGCCAACAATCTGATAATGATATCTTAATTAATGAATTGAAGAAGCACTAACGAAATAAAATTATATATAAAAACAAATATTTAAGATCTTGTCAAAAAAACTTAATGAACACTTATAGAATATAATAACAGGGGAAAAAATAGAATGACAATCCGTTAACTATTTCTACTAATTGTGTTTTATACATAATCACTCGCCTTTTCAATCAAAACATGCGAGTCTTTGAATAATCTCTTTGACAAGTAATTTAAGTTAAAATGTAGTTATGGACAATTGGATTGTTTATGACTGTTAATTAACAGACAATTAATCTTGATCATTGGATCTCACTTATACGGCCATATAATCTTGACCGTTAAATCATTCTCATTTGCAATGGCTGCATAATTTGACGGTTTCACAATGATCAATTAATTATCAAAATCTAGATCAATGGTTAAACAAATCTTTTTTTTAGAAGAGGATGAGATCTCAATTTTATTAATTACCCTCACTTATGGCATAAGAATATCTTATACAGATAATGAAATTTAGGGGTTACAAGTACAAAAGAAAAAGTTCAAAACCAAGTTCCTAAAAAATATAAAGACCTTATTTAAAGGTTACAAGAAGATTAAGAAAAAACCTAGAGATCTTAGTGCCTAAAAATATAAAGACTTACACAATCCAGAGAGAACAAAGCAATCATATGCTTAGGGAGTTGAAATAGAGATAATATATATATATATATATATATATTATATATATATATAATGTATGTTTATAGCACCATAATTTGTTAGATTTTCTGTTAGCGCATTATCTTCTCTATAAACATAATTAATACTAAATGAAAAATCACTCTTTAAATGTAAATATCATCCCAAATATCTGAGTAAATCCAAGGAAGAAGCCTCTTTATTAAGCCAATTAACCAAAATAAAGAAGTCAGTTTCAACAACCAAATCTAAAAATCCAATTTCTTTATAGCCACCACAAGATCTAAATCTGGTCACTAGATCTAATCTCAAATGTCTAGAACTAACAAGGCTCCACAAAAGACACATGTCCGCACCCTAAGCACACACCTGAGATGCTATTAAAACAATAATATATGAAGTGCTAGCATTAATAAAGTCCATTTAGATCAAACTTATATATACACAGATGATAGTAAATCTTACTCTTTTTCAAAATATTTATACTGTGCTTATACACTCCATCACTGTATGTAGCATTACTCTTTTGAAAAGAGAAATGATATTGCAGTCGTAGAGTATGCAAGCGTCGCACAATTTCTTTGAAAAAAGTAAATAAATACGAAATACACATGAAAAAAATTAATTTTTTAATAATGAATCTCAATTTTTTTCAAAACGATTATGTGGTACTTATGCACTCCATGGTTGTATGTAACATTATTCATGGCTTTATAGCAACCACAAATGATCTTTTTTATCCTTTTTTTGTGGTGAATTTGAAGGCATGAGAAAAGAAAATGGGTTTCATGAAGCAAATTTGTGGACCTACAAAGAATGGGGGTTTGGGGTTGAAAAATTTAAAATGATCTACTTAAAGCCCGTAACTGTAAATTGGCATGACTGATTATTCTTTAAAAGTCCATATGGGCATCATTCATGCATCAAAAAGTATGAAAGCCGCAAGTGATCATTCTGATCTTAAGATCATGCCTTATATTTCCTCTCTATGGAAAT
The DNA here is from genome assembly GCF_004785595.1 of Juglans microcarpa x Juglans regia. NCBI lineage: Eukaryota > Viridiplantae > Streptophyta > Magnoliopsida > Fagales > Juglandaceae > Juglans > Juglans microcarpa x Juglans regia. The sequence goes on from NC_054595.1 coordinate 299,432, forward strand.
CAATTAGTAAACCCCTTCCTTTTGTTCTAGTTGAAAGCTCTTGGAAGATTAGAGAAGGAGTTGTAAGTTTTTGGTTCAAGAATTGAAGTCTGAGTGGAGCCCTTTCAAGCAATGGTTTTGAGGTTGTCCAGTCTTCTCTATCGCTGAAGGCTCTTAATACAGGATGTCACTGGAATATCACTTTATTACATCAGTTTGGGGGTTCTTGCATGGTGCAAGCACTCTTAAACTTTTCATTTTCTTTCAAGCTTAGTTTAGGTCAAAGAGTATGGGAGCACTATTTGGATAGATATTTTTCATTACAATCTACCTTCCAGATCTCAAGAAGGGTATCATCTCAGTTCCATTTAGTCAAGATAATGGGGAATGAGCAATATGGGTCATGGGGTACTCATTTATTAACATCTCCCACTTGTCCACATTGGTGCAATGCCCATTAATAATCTCATTTTGGTCTCTCAATCATTTATCTCTCATAAAGAAAATGAAATATGTGACTTGACGAGAAGGCAAAGGGTATGAGTACTATGTTAAATCATCATCTTAATAACATAGTATCACTCATAACA